>NW_008236509.1:3442180-3455728 GCF_000691975.1 Corvus brachyrhynchos | reverse complement strand
TTTTCTCCCTCATCCTGTGGGGTTATCAGTTGACTTCTTGTCAGAAATGGGTGCCAGTCCTCCCACTCAGATGAGCAAGAGATGAGTCCCTTTTTACAGGTATCCCCTTAAATTTCTGCTTTATAATAAATAAGGCATGAAGTGCTTCTTAGATATTACATCTTCACACCAAATTTCAGAGCTCTGTATTTAAAAATTCAAATCCATTTTAGTGCTCTAGCTGATAAACCTTTATTCATTCAAAAGACCTCTCACAACTGGTTTTACCCTTGACATGAAATAATGGCATGATAAAATGACTTAAAAGCAATCTGGGCCATTAAACTTTAGCCATTTCCATTAGTGCATTATAGATACGGACTGCATTTGTTGTTCTGTACATTTTTGGGTTGTGTTTATGGAATTAGAAGAAAACTTTCTAGTCTTTCATTTCCACAGCAGTCTGAGATGTTTTAATTGCTTTACTTGATTTGTTCTGTTGGGGTTCTCCACTGCTCCAGCCATTTAAGCAGTCTGAGACCATTTGTCTGTAATGTGACATAGAAGAAAAGAAGAGTAAGGTATCTTTTTTCCTAGTTCAGAGATCAGCCAAAACAGAATGGGGTTGTAGAATTATTTTTGTCCAATCATTTGTTATAAATTCAGATAAATAATTACCTACCTGTGAATGTGAAAGCTACAGAGATAGTTAATTACCAATAGCATGTTTTGCCCCTTTGTATGGGAAATACAGTATAAATATATATATGTATATATACTGCTGAATGAACTTAGGTAGTATTAATTATATATTCAAAACAAAATTAAAATTTCTTTCACATAAATGTTTTGTGTTTTGATCCTGGGTGAATCTTAACACAAGAGATGATCATGCAGATATACATAGTCAATTTAAAAGCTGACAGAATAATTCATGCATGTATGAGTTACCATATAATATAAAAATCTCAATGAAACTCTCTTTTTTATGACCCACCTATATATGCTGAATTACTGATCTGTAATAATTTTGCTGCTGCATAGTAAATAGCTACCATAGAAACCTCATAGTGCTGTGGAAGAGCATCCTCTCAGATCTAAGCCAAAAACATACTTTCAGTTACAAATAATTGAAGGTAATTTAATAAAAAGTTTGGAAAAAGCAGTAAAGTTCATCCATTTATTTATTCTTTTAGAGGTTTTTCTTAGTGTCCATTGCAGTACTAAAGTGATGTTAAGTACATGTTTTGCATTGCAGCTGTCTTTGTTGTTGTATTGCTTTAACATATAGAAGGCATTAATTATAGTCCAGAAGTCCAGCTGAGAGCATCCCACTAGGCAGGAAAAGGGAGATGCCATTTTTGGAACTGAGCACCAGTAATCTGAGAAGTGCTAAAAGGTGTGTTCTTAGCAATCCGTTCAGTATTTTCTCACCTTCCCACATGCATTAAATTTCAGTTGTTACCTTGCTGTGGATGTCTGTTACAGTAAGCATTAAAGTTAATGATTGTTCTTGAAAATGGAGCTTTTTCCATTCATGGAAGCTATTTTTCCCTCAAAAAATTGAGGCTGGTGAAGGCAGACACCTCAGGCAAAGCCACCTGAACCAAAATGCTAATCCAGAATATTTTTCACAGATGCCACAGACACTCTTCATGAATCTGTATTTGTCAACTTTTCTATTTCTTGACTATTTCTGGGACTAGTCAGCATCTAATATGAAATGTGTGTTACATTTTGAAGATGAAATATTTCTTTCACTGTGTTTTAGAAGAGACCCTAGGAGGAGGAAGTGCGATATTTTGAAACAGGTTTCTTGAAGTGATTTGCATCTACAAAATATACCAAATTTCCAAGGAGTTCATCTGCCATTTGTACAGATCTAGAGGAATTGGCTGTATTTACAAGTACTGAGTGTCTTAAAAGCAACGAAATATGATGGCTACTTCATACTGCCATTTTTCAGTATCTGTATTAGAAAAGGTGACTATCTCCTATAACATTAGGTCATTCTAGCGGATTCTAACTAACAGTTGAATTTTCATTTTTGACATAATTTGCAGTATGCTCAGCCATTGAAGATGCTCTAAATAAACAGTAACTATTTGAAAATCCGTTAGAAAATTCACAATTTCTTTTAGAAGCATGTAATGTTCTGCTTAACATAAGCATGTAGCTTATCAAAAGAAAAACCAAAACAACTCTTTATGTTATTTTAAATTAGCAAACTCTTAATGAATTTCCTTTGTCTCTAAAGTGACATCGAAATACAATTCTTAAAAAAATATGTTCACCTCTACTTTGAATCTGCTGTGGTAAGGAAAAACCAAATACAAATACAAACTTTCCTTATGCTTTTCTGATTTTATGCAAGTTACTCTTTGCAATTACTTAAAATTGCAGGTACTTCTCACTTTAGATACCTTATCTGCACAAAGCAGTCCTTTAACTTTGTATGTCAGATGTGACATGAGCTGATCCCTATAAGGACAAAGTACAAAATAATGCAAAGTGAACTAATCTCTCATTTCCCTGGGTGTGATATAGGTGAGTGGGTGTTCCCTTGTGCTTCTCATGTTTCCTTCTATTTATAGCTTCTACTGTACATATTCTTATCATTGCTCACAGGTGCCAAACCTATTTAGATGGTCTTTCCCACACATCCAATATGGAAATGAGATACCTGTATTTTTATTCTATTAAAATAAGCAGGAGAATGTTCAGTGATCACTAAACTGGCTGTGCCAAAATAATTGTGATCTTGTCAGCACCTCTAATCATTTTTTACAAGCCCTTCACCACAATGCAAATAATGAAATTATTTTTTAAATAATCGTAATGGACGTTGAAGAAGAAATGGCAAAATTTGTCATTATGCCATATTCTTACACCTATGTACACTACACCTTGTGCCTACTCTCCTAATCAGTTTTCCTTTATTTTCAAGTGTTTGTGGGCAAAGAGAAGTGAGGAGACACTTAAAGTGCCAGCAGGCTCAGAGTGGGAGTTATCATGCCCACACATACTGCTGCTGATCCTACTTCATCCCACTAACTGCTGTATTTTCATTATAAGCTTGGATTCTGTTTCCCTCTTTATTACAAGGATGTTACAGTTCTTTATTCTTCACTGACAGCTGGCAACAGGTAATGCTGGCTGTTATTTTGTTCAGTCTAGTCAAGCACATTCATTTCCAAGTATAACCATGTTTTGTTTGCTGTATTTTGTTCTTG
Source organism: Corvus brachyrhynchos (assembly GCF_000691975.1). Classification (NCBI taxonomy): domain Eukaryota; kingdom Metazoa; phylum Chordata; class Aves; order Passeriformes; family Corvidae; genus Corvus; species Corvus brachyrhynchos. The sequence goes on along the minus strand of NW_008236509.1, from coordinate 3,452,516 downwards.
GGGTGGTTGAATGCCATCCTTGGAAAGATGTGCATTGAGCTACTATTGAATAAGTGCCTTGCCTTCGGCATTCATGAGTAAATTCTGTAGTTTTTGTTTCAAGCCTTTGACATGTCATCAAGTGTAAATCTATTCTAATGCCAAAATCCCTCTTGATGTCTGATGCCAATCAGTAGCTTTTCATCTTGAAAAAGGTAGTGAATAATTTGCCCTGTGGATATTCCACAGACACCATATATGGCAAGAAGCAAAGAGAGGGGAATCCCATACCCATTTTTTAAATTCAAATAATCATGTTCAACCAGTTTGCTTTCCTAAATACCATTGGTAGTCTGGTACATTTTCTCGCTTTCAAGTGAATATTGAATACTTGTCTAATTTGCATATTTTCGATGTGTAGAAACAATATGCTCTTTCTGTTGCAGTATTTTATTTCATGAGCAGTAGCCAACATGCTGTAATATGTGAATTATATTACATTTGTTATTTTAATAGGAAGGTCAAATCTTTTACCTCCTTCAGCTTCATTAGTGTTTCTTTATTAAAATAAAAAAAAAAGGAGAACGAAAAGGCATTTGCTATATAGGAAGGTCAACATTTTCTTTGTGAACACAGTTTGTACCCATGATTTTGAATTTCAATGAACTGTAAGCCCTAAGAGTGTTGAATTAAAGGCATAAAACACTGTAGTTCACTCAAGAGCTCAAAAGTATGTAATTTCTTTCCTTAGAAAGGAGGCCTACTGAAAACCTAATGAATGTGTTTATATAGTTGAATGGCACTCATATAGTTTATACTCAGAAGAAAGAAGCAAGTAGAGCTTTGTATTTAACTTCTTTTCAGTTTGAAATATTACAGGATTTTAGAGTGCAGAAACTATTGTAGTTACTTAATCTGACCTCCTGAGCAATACAGGTCATAGTACTTTGCACAGTAATTCCTGCACTGGGGCAGATAAATTCTTCATCAGTGGGCAACATTTTGTACTGAGTTTGATTGCTTTAAGCTGCCACCTCATCCGAAATCTCGTATTAGTAACATTAATAATAGCAATACTGTGAGGTATTTTCCTAAAGTTACTCAAAATTCTTGCATGTCTTAATTAAACTCTAAGATACCCTTATTTTAAAGTGACAATTCATGTCTAAAATTTTCAATGTAGTTAATCAGGAATAGAATTTAAACTCATAATCTTCTGCTTTAACTAATAAACCATAAAAACACTCATTAGTTGAGTCACTAACCAGTGATGATTTTAGGCTGAAAAATCTAATCATAATTAGAGTAAGTTAATTTTTTCAGGTTTAAGAATTGCTTAAAATGACAGTGAACCCGCACTGGTATTTAAAGATATTTGCTATTTCAGTAACAGGGTTTAAATTCCCATTCTGAAATCTTGGGGCCTGCTGCTTGCATTCTGCTGTGCATGTATGGGCTGGCTCAAGACATCCTAAAGAACTTTAACAACTGTGTTTATACAGGAGATCATCCACCTTTTATTTAATTGCACTGTTCTTTCAGGAACGAAGCACAATAACTGCCCAAACCCTCAGCACTAAAAGTTTGTTTTGGAAAAATGTAAAAAATATTTTATCAGAATACAAACAATAGCTGTTATCTGAATTAGGCAAACATTAATTATTTAGCAAGGGTAGGATTTTGCTGTGTCAGGGTTAATAGCTGACCTCTTCAAAAATGGACTCTAATACCCTGTGACAGTTGAACTCCAAATCTTGTATCTCATCTAAAAGATCCCACAGTAGGACAGAGAATCTGACACCTACTACCAAAAGTAGCCAAATAGCAATATTCCATTTTCCATTCAGTTTTCTTCCTTGTGCTAAACTGGCCACCTGCTTTCAGTTAATGTCATGATACTGTCAGTGTTTGTTACAGCCTTGGTGTCTATAGAGACAAACAGATGGATTTAGCAATGGGGCAGTGACTGCAGCATAAATGGAAAGTATTGTGTGTGTCCTAAATCTGATCTCTCCTGTAATAACTCAGTGCTATAGCTTTATGGGAAGCAGTGTGCAGTGTCTCTCTGCACTGAAATATTTCACCATAATGCTATTTTTATGTTTGTAATGGTGGTTTTAATGGTATGGTCAGGCAGGGACTGATGATAGGCACCCGTAAGTATACAAATACAACAAGCAGATGTTCTTTGCTCTTTGCAGACACCTGGCAGAGAATAAACACATAACACACAGGTACAAAAAAATAGAGTCGACACCAAATGCCCTATTAATGCCATTGTTAATGTTTTGTTGTGTTTATTGGAGGAAGAGGAACTTAAAATATAAGCTATATTAAGACAAAATCAGGAAAAAAACACTGAGTACAAGATGTTGGAAATGGGACAACAGGGAGGATAATGTAGGTGGGAAGTGAAAATGAGGTAGAGCATGAGAAAGAGAGAAGGTTGGAACAAACTGCACAAGGCAGAGAAATCCTGACAAACTTATAGGAAGTTTTCTTCTTGTTTGAATCTCTATGCTTTGGCTGCTTCTGCCAAGGTCTAGCTAGGTCTGGCTAATTTGTTCCCTTTTTTGCTCTCTTCTTGGGTGGGATGTACACCTACATGAGTCTAGCAAAAAGAGTCTCTGTTTTGGCTGCTTCAGGTAAAATCCAGGCCTCTCATTTCTGATAAAGGCTTTGCAACTCTGAATGTATTTGTGGGTGTGGGTAGGAAGCATTACCTCATCTCTGCTTGGTTTGCAGTCTCTAGTGCTCTCAACAGACTGAAGAATTCAGTTCGGGCTCTGTACCCAAAAGTGGGTCTCTCATGTCTAGTGAAAGTGAAGTAGAATAGTATCAAATGCACTGAGGATTGCACTTGTTACCCTGGGGATTTATTTTGCAATAAATCATTTATTTACTGCTGTATTAAAATTATGGTTGAATCTTGATCAAGGCTGTATCTAACTTTCCATTTTGTGGCAAGCTACTGAAAATATAATGGCAAGGCAAATCTGGCATGAACTGAATTCCTTCAACTTCATTTAGTCCTGCAAGTCAGGGATCTTTCATGCAATTAATAACATGCTGAAGTGGCTTTTCTTTTAAACCTGGTAAATTTTTGCATACTGTTTACTTTCTGACAGAAAGGAATCTATTGTAGAAATGTTCGGCCACCCTTCCTCTGTAGTAACTTTGATTGGGATCTTTGCTTCCAGAAACTTCTATTTAAAAAGTACATTGAACTGTAGAAGGTGACTTCAGTGAAGATAAACTTGCAGCTTTCATGCTACAGACCTCAAGCATGTGTCTCAAGTGTCACCAGTAGTTAAAATGCTGGATGATCTTAGCTTTATCATCCATTTTGCCAAAAATCAGGATAAGTTAAACTGCGCAGAAGTCTGGTTTTCTTTGTCTGGATTTCTGCCTGTGTCTTGATGGGAGCATCCAAGAGATCTCTGTCACAGCTCTGGGGAAAATGGAGTTTCTGAATCCTGGCTGAATACCTTAGTTATTGGGCCATTCTCTATTGGAATAATGCATTGGGTAGATTTATTGGCGAGCAATGTAGGTATGTGTGAAAAGTGAACAGGTTGCTTATGACTAGGAACCAAATCAGGAAAATAAATTTATTAAAATAATAAAAAGTGAAGGTGTCCGAGATGAACCTGAGGCATAAGTAGAGAATGTAGGAAAAAGAGAATGTCCAGAAGTTACGGTTTTGCAGTGGAAAGGTAGATTGTATACAGCAAGAAGTGTGTTAGGAATAAACTGTTAGATTTCCTTGGTCTGGAACGTTTCCTTGACTGTTTTACAAGGTTACATTAAATTTAAATATACATTAATCTTCTAGTTCTCACCATCATGTGAAATAATCTCATAAATTAAAGTCAAGTAATTACTTTTTTTAAAACTTATTTTTAGCATTTGATCATTAAATAGATCTACTTCCCTGAGTCCAAAGATCAGATTTGGACTCCCAAGATATGGATTCCCACTTGTAGGCAGGCTTGGCTTCTCAAAAGACTCACCTTGCAGTGCTCAGTGACTGTGATGAAGCTGCAGTCAGTGAAACTGAGCATGGATACGTCTGAAATCTGGCTCCAAGTGTTTTGTTTGGATTCTTTAGTTTTCCCTGCCCCACTGCAGGAAAAGAACATCCACTGTGAGAGCCCATGGTCTCTAGGAACACTGTGCTGCTGCTGAAAACAATTATAGGCAGTGGTTGCTGGGCAATCAGCCACCAAGTAAACTGAGATCCCTTGGCTTTCCCATACTTAACCTTGATTAATGATTTAGCTAGCCATAAAATACAATGTTATTTATAGTTTAGATAGAATGCTTAATGTTTTTAAGGGGAAATAAAACTGTGTCTCATCTGTAAAAGCCTTCCTTCTAGTTCAAATAGGCTGAAGTTAATATTATAAATACAATCAATATGATATAAATCTCTAGTATGTTTTAATGGCAAAACCCTTTATATTTACTATGACAAATATCCAAAAAGTACCAAAGCTGACATAATTTTTAGTTATTTTAGTTGACACTTTATGAATGTATTTTTTAAGAGAAACAAGTTACCTTCTTGTCAATTATTTGTTTTCAGTGATAGTGAGGCCTGATCCAGCTTTGGTCAGCATTCATAGGCAGCTTTCCAGGTGTTTACAAGGATTGGCTCTGAGAGTTAAAATGCTACTCAAAAAAGCCAAACTATCATGTTGTAGGAAATACTTCTCAAAATTCTTTTATTCTTTGGTTTAGTCACATAGTATCTAAATGTAATATTCTTAATAGCAAAAGATGGAGCAGTTCTCTTCAAACTGAGCAGAAACATTCTCTCAAGATGAATATCAATATGCCAAGGTAATGCCTTTTGAACAAATTCCATTTCAACAGCCAAAACTATCTTTACCAAGTTCTATAAATAAACTAAGAGGTAGAAGAATGGCAACCGCATGCATGAGACACAAATTGCCTTCAAAGTGTCCATGTAAATTTTCCCACAAAAATATGAAAGTGACATTCATTCACAATGTCAGAAGAATATTATTTTTATGCTTTGGCTCTACAGGCTTAACACATGCACTAACTTCTTTATGATTTGTTCTGTCTTAAGGCTATTTTCAGCATAATCTTTTTATGGGGCTATATTATGTATAAAAATACAGTTTTCTTGACATAAGGCATATGTTCATAGGACCATAAAAATGCTCCTTCTTTTGGGTGCCCAGGACCATTAATAATGTCTAAATGATTAATAAAGTAAGTTAGGAAAACAGACTGAAAGTTACCTCTTTTTAAAAATTATTCTTTCTTGTCAGAGACCAAGAACAAAGTTTAGTTAGTGCTCAGCTAAGTTTGGCTGGATGCATTTGTACCATTGCGATGCTGCACCTACACAGTGCAAACAGATATGTGTATATATGTGGCTGTGTGTATGCATACACTCTTCTATAACCTTTAGAATAAAAAGATTGGCTACTCTAAATCATTCAATTTTAGGTTTCTGGCAGCTTGCTTACCTACTTCCTTAAACAATGTGAGACATTTTGCAAGCACTTTTAAGACAAAGTCTTTCTTGTGAAATAATTGCAATGGAAGTGGATGATGTACTGAAGAAAAAGAAGAAAATGGGAAATAACAAAAATCAAGTAGGCAATGATTTCCAGATATTCCTTAATTTTTCTTCCACACTTCAGTAGTATTTTATCACTAATAAGTTAAAAATCCCTAAGGATTCATTTGTTCCATCCTATACAGAGAGCAGATATTTACTGAACATGTTAAAAACCAATGTTTAATTGCCTGATAGCTTTCAGACAAGTAGCAGTAGTGGTGAGTTTGAAGGTCAGTGAAGAGCAATTCCTTTTTGTCACAGATGAAGTTCTGCCTTTGACTTTCCTTTGTAAAACACTGAGGACCTGAAGAAATACACATTTTTAATATTATATAGTGGCCCCATAATTTCAAATAAGCAGTTTTTCATTTGACATTTGGCATCAAAGAAAATCTATTAATAGCCTAGGCATCAGATTCTTCTTATGATTGGAAGTTCTCACTTTCTCCATTATTAACCAAAGAGGCTGGCCAAGATTGTTCCAGCTAAAAGGGAAAGTCAGTAAAGAAGTGAGGAGTTTCTCAGTAATCTTGTTTAATTGATTACAAAATGACATGGTATCTTCTTTAATTCTGCTTTTCAGAGGAAAGAAAAAAAAAAGAAGAAGCTGTGCCTTCTTTATAAATACACTGGGCTTGATTTGCATCAAAGGAACACCTGAGTTCTTTGCTCTTTGCCTCCTGGGGCACCACATCAAGAGCACTCATATATCTATATGCTTACACTGTAAATGGGAGTGTTATTTAATGACCACTTAATGAATACTTTATTCAATGAAGTTGATCTAAACAACTGACAACAAAACCTTTGCTGAGATATGTGGAATTAAGGGTTGGGTACTTACCTCCAAGAAACTGCAGAGAAATAAAGTTTACTCTTCTTTACCTTTTGAGTCAAAACAGTGAAGCTGGATGTGTTTCCTGCTATCTCAATGATTCTTGCATGGAATTTCCTAGAAGTAAGAATTGCTAGGTACCATTTGCTGTCAGGAGGGTTTTCCTGGTGGCTGGAGGAGCCACCTCTCCGTCTGCTACCTGTTTAGGAATTCACAGCCTCAGGTTTCTACCTCGATCCTTGCCACAAGCATATGAGTCTCTCAGTGTGAATCCTTCTGTCATGGGAAGAATTTGGCCTTAATAACACTTCCATTGGCATCTTGCACTAAAGGTGGTTCCCAGATTGGGCAGTGGCTGCAGGCAGCAGTACCAGGAGCCTCCTCTCCTCCCAGCTGCCAAGGTTTTTGGGAGAGCTGGCCTTACTTGTGTAAGCCTTCAACAACTTCTCCTGCTTTTGTTTGTCAACACACAGTTTATAATATGTCAATTTAGGAATGAAATTTTAGCCAAAAGGGCTGCAGGTTGGGGTTTAAGGTGTATTTATTTGTCATAGATTTCAGTGTAGTAAGAATTGTAAGTATTTTCAAATAGTTTGAATTTTATTTTTACAATAACAGTTTATAAACAAAGAGAAAGCATACCATAAATTAAACTCCTACATATACAGTACTAAAATTGTCTGCTTGCAGAGCTTTCATCTAGTTTAAATCTTCTCAAAAATATCTTGAAATTCTTCAAGTAAAATGACATTATTTAACAATAATTAAATCATCATAACGAAGAAAATAATTTTAAATAATACCTTTAATATTCGCAGTCTTAGAGAAATGGTATCTCAAACTGGTTGCTTACACAGAAGGCATTTTCTGCACCCTGTGGTATCAAAAACCAACGAAAGTAATGATCTGATTTGATACACAGGCCATAAAATAACCCATAGCCATGTTCTTCAAATTTCCTATTAATTGTTTTAATTATGTCCATCTTTTTGTTTTCTCATGCATTATACTTGAAGAAAAAGCAAATGAAACCAAGCCCTTACCTCCAGCATAAATTGGTATTGTTGTCTGTTGTTAAATATGAGAAAATAACAACCTCCTCCTACCTTTAAGGGGACTGTCAAGTAATTGCTTGGCAGAAATTGATGTGCAGTGTGAAGGCCACAAGCTGACTTTGTGTCATACAGATTAGATGCTTCCTGGAAAAAGAGAGAAATATAATCTTGATTTTGTGGTTAATTTCCTGGTTTTATAAAAACCCATATTTTAATGCATGCACATGAAAAATATAAATTGGACAAAATAATATTAAAGTCATTTTGATTAGCAACAGCGAGACCATATTATCATTTCTGTTGCTCAGTATTTTGTTTTAGAGGGATAAATTAGGTGCTTGTGTCTACTTTTAATGAGACAGATATCTTAATTTCATTACTCTTTGTGTAATTTCCAAATCCTTCTTCTTTTGTCTTTCTTGTTAGAACAAATGAAAAAATACCTTCATGAAGTAACCTACCTACCAGGTAGACTTCAGTTTCATTCAGCTGGCTTGCTTTGGTTATTTGTGGAGTGGAATAATTCTGTTTTCTCTGTTCAAATTTCTGTGCAAGATCTTTCAATATAATCCTAAGACGTTTCTTTACCTTGAAAGAAGACAAATCGATAGAAGGTTGGTCCAGAAAACTTGAGCTGTCATTTCAGCTTCCTAATAAAGCCTCAGGAATAAAGGGTGCATGAAGGCAGCATTTGAAAGATTCATGTGTTACAAAATAATATTAACATGGATGAGGGTGAAAAAGAGTGAAGGATAGTTCAGGAATTTCTATTTCATTTTCCTAAGTGTATATTCAGCCTTCAGGCTAAGGTACTTTGTCCTGCAGATGGAGAGTTTGTTTTCCTGCCTCTTGTTTAGGCAGTAAAGAGTGACAGTCTGTCCTTTTTTGGCTGAAAGAGGCAAAAGAAGGAAAACTTGTGAATTATTTTTCTTCCTAACATTTTTAAGATATCTTTTTTAGCAGAAAATGTGTTTTCATGATTCAGTATCAATTTTTTTATGTCATTGCATATGGAAATATACAGATATCATTTTTATGGAGGCCCAGCTAAGAAGCTCATGGGACTGTGCGAGGGCATAGAGGACAAGACTTGGAACAAAAGGTCACTGTTTGTTTATTTCAAGGAGAAGAACAACTTTCTCTCCAAAGCTTCTGTCTTTTCCTGAGCATTCGCAGAGAAGTAACCTTCTACTACGTTAATGCTCAACAATCACCTTCCCAACCAGTTCCACCTCTTAAAATAAATTCTGTGTTATTTAATAAGTTCATTAGTGAGAACAGATAAATTTGCAATCCAAGTGTTTAAGTATACTTAAAATGCCTTAAAAATGCTTATCTGAGCTAGGAGAAAGCCATGGGTGCTCATTTCAGCTTTTTTTTATGATTGGTGCTTGTTTTCCCTTTTTTGCCTCTTCATGGTAGTTTCCTCTTCTTGCCTAAAAGCCTAGTATCTCCAGATATTTTTCTGCTTTCAGGTGTTCTGTGAAGGTAGATTTTCTTGGAGAAAGAATTCTTTGAACTCTCAGACTTCATGTTTCCTGTCACATCCTGTAGATACCTATTGATATGTCAAAATAATCCTTGAGGTCCCAACATGGCACTGACATCACCAAGCACAACTTCTCTTCTTGTAGATCTCCTTGTAGATCTCCTTGAGTTTAGTCAGTGGCTTTCTTCTGAAATCAATGATCATTTTCTTTAGGGGTCTAAAATTTAAAAGCTATTGTGTCTGTTTTTAAATGAGTGTTCCATACTAAAAATGGTAGAAGTGTAAATGAGCAGGAATTATAGCTATCACTGAGTAAGGCACTGACCTTGAAAATGCAAAGTAAGATGAGTGTCTAAATTGAAAATTACTTTATAGTTGTTTGCTGTTAATAGAAATACACAACTCTTGCAGCATAATTACTGTGCTTTTCTTTTTTCCTTTCATGTCTTGTGACTTGTGTACAAGTGTAGTTTGGGAATGAGATGTTTCATCAAAATATAGTATTGACTAATTTAAAAGAATGAAATCTATGGTACCTTTGGGAGGGTTTTTTGGCTAGCTAAGCAATAATTGAGTATTTTTGCAATGATTGGTTTCATAATGTGTTGTCCATAACTTGTACTTATCTGGGGCCTTTGTAAGTTCTGCTGTCCTTAACACACTGGAGAAAAAGGAAAGATAATGGCCCAAGATAAACATGTGAAAACTTCCCAGGTTAGAAGCTCCAGCATTTGGCAGTGCATGCCCTACTTAGCAATGTCTCGCTGTGTGTGTGATAAGATTGTTTTAGGCTCTTCATGAGTCACTACTCACTTTTTCAAAGCTTCAGATATTTATATTATACTGAGAGGGAGGAAAAGTCCTACATAATTAGTTCTGTTTAGTTGGTTAATTTTATTCATATATTAAGTGAAAACTTCTGTTTACTTTAATAATTTTACCTGCAAACTAAATGAAAGTATTTTTCCTCTGATGACATAGCCAGAACAAGATACTTCCTTTTTCATGTCCAGTTTGTTTAGCTTCTATTAAAAAGAATGTTCTTTTTCCAAAAGTCACTCCAACTCTTCCTTTTTTCAGTTCTTAATAAGAATGCACTGCATAATACTGATGTCTGTACTCTGACTAGCATAACTGATTTTAGTAGGTTGAAATTTCTTACCTGGACTCAACTATTTAACTGGAGTTGTGCCAAGGCTTATAAGGAAATTAGGTCTGGAATGCAAAGCAGGAGGATGGGGGATGGACTGGATTTCTAATGCTTAGTTGAAAGGTTAACTTTTCAACCTGATACTCTGTATATTACCTGGCTGTTGTTTTTAAAGTGGCAGATTTTTGGCAACTCCATGGTGTTTCTGAGGCCACAGCATATAATTGTA
>NW_008236509.1:3436784-3442154 GCF_000691975.1 Corvus brachyrhynchos | reverse complement strand
CAGGAATGATTCTTTCAGAAGTCGGAACTTCTAATAAACTCAGATGAAATAAACAAGCTATTTGCTTCACTAAAACTGGGTTAGATTCCAAAGTCAAGCTCTCGGTAACTGTGTGGTGCCCATGAAGATATTCTTCTGTATTGTTTACATTATACTGGAGTTGATATATTCTTGAATGGAGTCCAATCCTTTCAGCAAAAGTGTTTTCCTAGTATACCTTTGGGTGCAAGCTGTATTTTCCCAGAGTAATTCGTCTAGCTTGTAATAATAAATGGCTTCAAATAACTTAACAGAGCTACCTTTAAAAATATAAAGTTTAGGTCCTGGCATTCCCCAAGCAGATTGTAAGATTGCAAAGAGAATACAAATATATGCTGCAATTCTGACAGAGTTTGTCTGAGTTTGACTATACATGCACATGAGGTTACACAGACCTTTAGAATCTTAGACTGGCTTAAAAAGTAGGAAATGAGTGCATCATCCAAAATGTATTTTGCACTATAATTGTGCTGTGGTTAATTCACATTAAGTTTCAATTAGACAAGAATGTGAAAGGACCATTTAATTAGTCAATAAATATCTGTCGCTGGAAGTTGACAACCTGGAAAGTTGTCTGCTTTGGCGGCTGCTATCCCACACAAGTCCTATCAGGCAGGATGTGTCATTAGATGTTGTGCAAGACCTCACCCCAGACTGGAACACTTTAGAGTAAATGGGTTTAACTTGGATTCTCATTCGTTGTTAACAATACGGTGGCAAGAACAGTGGAAATTTTTAATAAGGAAAAAATGAAATTATAGAAGTCTTAAGTAACAAGCAGCCTGTGTCATCTGTGTCATATTATGTAACATATCAAACTGTCATTTTCCCCTACATATGATGTGAGATATGCTTAAGACTTAATCACCCAAAGTTTTCAAGTAGAAATTAATTAAAAGTGTGTAATGATCTGTAGCTTAAAAATAATTGGTGTGATTAAAAATCCAACTTTAATAACACAACAGCATCAAAAAGTTTTTCATTCGTTTTCCTTTTTCTTTTAATTAAAAATACTGGGTTTTAAGAGGGTGTTGAATTAGTTTAGATAATTACATTTTCCTTCTTAAAAAATGCTAGTGCCTGCCTGCTAGTGCCATCCTGCATGTATACAATTACAGTCATATGGAATAAAGCTGAAAACACGCAACCTCTTCAGAAGCGAGGATTTTAATAATAGATCTTGGTTCTTAAATCTGTGCTTTCTCAGTTCATGAGTAGTGGGAACTCTCTTACGTAAAATTTAAAAAAATAAGCATTGACTGTGACTGTCTTTTCCTTTTTTGGTTTCTATTTGTTGAAGAGCCACTGTGGAATCTGTTCAAAGACACATGCTGTAACAGCCGTGTTTAATGTTGAAATGTATTGTCATTGTGCTTTGCAGTTTTCCAGTGATAGGTTATGGTTGTGGATTTGCTTTTTGGGTGTTTTACTTGAGTGGAGATACCTTCACCTCACAGGCTTTGCTTGCAATGTGTTGTACCTTTAGTAAAGGCACTTTTGGAGTGCTGATCTCTCTCTAGTGGGGATTTTTTGCCTGTGTTCCTGTATTCTTGGGTAAACCATTGCAACCTCATGTGTTGCAAGACAGGTTGGAAAGGTGCTGGTGATGCTCAGAAGCCTGACTGCTGTGGGGATGGATGCACTCAGCTTTAAGTGCTAGAAAATGTTCACGTGGTTAGAGCTGCCAGGAGTGCTCAGAGTCATCAGCGAGTGACACCACAGGACATCTCTGACATCTGCGATCTTGCACCAAGGCCACCTCTTCTGGGAGAGGCCACTGCCATGGCCACAGCTCTGTGGGACTCACTATCCATTCACTCTTCTCACCCAAGAGTTGTGGCTCTTACTGGTCCTGGAATGGAAGGAGGAAAGGTAGCAGAGGAGGAAGAGGCAAGACTGAAATTGCTCAAAACTCTCCATTATTTATGGAGGTACGCAGATTATTAGGATTTTGAACTTGGGAAACACAGGCATCATCTGTGTGTCTGGTGTGATTTTTTTTTTTCCCTGATAGATAAGGACATGGCAGAAACTTTATGCTCTCTTTCTCATCAGACCCTCTGTGCAGAAGCTGGGGAATAGAAAGATTTGGCTGTTTTCCTTCTGTGTCTTGAAGGATATTTTAAGGAGGATGTAGTATCAAGTGAGATAAAGCAGCAATACATTTATAAAGGAAGTGCTGGAGGACTAAGAGGTTAGTGAGTGGGGAGGTACTGGAATGAAACTGGTACATACAGAATTTAGCATTACAGTGAAAAGAATGGAACATCGTCACTGTTCTTGGGGAAAGTATCCTCTTAGAGCTAAAGAAACTATTTTGAAGAATCAAGAGAAACAGATAATTAGAAACAAAAAGCTGAGGCCTAGACTAGGAGCAATGGAGTGTATCTCATGGAAGCAACATGCAGTAGATTAATTTCTTTTACACCTCTGAAGAAAACCTGACAAGTACTGTGCACCAGCAATCAAGCAAATACCACATCAGCTGTCAGGTGCAGAGGAAAAAAAATCCCTTCTTTCATTTATTCTCGCAGCTGAAATGAGGAGTTGGTTCACAAGCTTGTTTCAAGACTTCTAGTTTTCTGTTGCTATAATAAAATCTAGTTCTTGCTTCTAATGAAATTGGCAGCCAACTTCCTCATAGAAAACACATTATCCCACAAATGAACATGGGATTAACCCACTGATAAGTAACACCAAGGTATTTCATTGGCCTTTCCTGCCCTTTGCTGAGTATGGATCAGAAGATCTGACAAAAGGAAAGGTATTCTCCTGGTAACAATCACTTCCACTCACATTACAGAAACTCAGAGAAGCAATATACCTGCTTTCCTAGCAGTAAGCTCTTTTAAAAAGGCACATGCAATTTTCCCCACAATGCTGACAATTCTAGTTGAATTAGTTAACATCCTGCCCATAGTTTTCCATACCCTTGTTCTTGTGCCAGTGAGAGACATTTCTACATTTCACATTTAAATGTTCCTTTGCTATGGTCCCAACCATGTCTGACTTGTTTTACTTGATGCCTAAATGTCAGCTGAAGCTATTTTTAAGGGATCCAAATAAAAGTGTTATCCTGCTCATGTTGTGCAAGATTTTTGTTGTCTAGTAACCAGCATCTTTGGCAAGGATGAAGAGATATTAAATCAAATTTGGCAAGTTTTTTACTATCTCAAATTCTTTTTTATTCCAAGAGATTTGTATGCCTGCTACACTGAATCCTTTACATAATTTTTCCTAAATCATAATTGCCATATGTGAATTTAGCCTTTTGTGCTGTAGAATTTATCTGTAAAGTGAAGTAACACAAAACTGTCATTTCCACCCTTGTAATAACATTTACCATTCCATTTGATTTAGATATATCTATTATTGCTTGTGTTGTAAAATACCTGTGTTTCCTAAAAAGAAAAAGGAAAAACTGTTATGTTCTCAATGTTTTTTGCAACCCACTTTTTCCTGTTTGGTTCTGATGCCCAGTGGGTTTGAAATTGTTTTCTTTTTCTTTTTTTTTTTTTTTCAAACTAGCAGCTCTGACTGTTGTTCTTTATTTATCATCTTCTCCTCAAAGTTTGAGAGTATTTTATCTAGGCTTCTTGATAATTGTTTAATCCAGTAAAGTAAAGCTTGAACATATTGCTAATCAATAGAGTCTCATCACGTACGGGTTAATCCAGGCTGGTGCTGGAGCTTCCCTTGCTGCAGAAAAGCCACCAGCAGAGGCAGTGCAGCAGAGAAACAAGCACTGACAAGGACGGGCATGAACCTGACCTTCAAGTATTTCAAAGGAGGTGCTCCCTTGGATGGGAGCAGTTCCGAGGTGTGCTGAGCAGACAAGGAGCTGAGCCTCTCAGCTTCGCAGGTTTTGTGGATCTCTGATATAGAAGAGATTTTGTCCTACTTTGAATCTATCTTGCTTCACTTGCTCCTGATTAGAGTTCCTTCAGGTCATGGACTGTTAGCAGACTCTCTCTGAGCACATTAACACCTGCCAATGAGCCAATGTGTGGTATTGATGCTGAGCCAGCATAATTCCTGCTACGGTTTTGACTGCTGCCTTTGCCACCTCACTAAGGAACACTCCCAAGAGTACTTAGTCTTCTTCTCTGCCACCTTCTTGTGCCCTTGTCCCCGCTAACAAAATCCTACAAATCTTTGGAACTGAAAGCTGAGCAAAGAAAGTGGAACTTTTCAGTCCAGCTGTGGAAAAGGCCCTTCTTCTTCCTTTTTTTTTCTGACCCAGGATCAAATTCCGATGAATTGGAACCTGAAGTATACTGAGTACTGTTTTTATATCCCGTACTTGTGCAATAAGGTAGAAAGAAAATCTGAGCGTAGGGCACTCTCCACACTGCTATAGGAGGCTGATACTCGGGAATAGTGGTGGCACCGATGCCACCAAGGGCGGTGTTACCAGGAATGGGGAAGGATAATGACGGCTGGCTCTCGGTGATGTGCACTGAGTGGCTCACAGAGCTCAGCTGGCAGCAGGCATAGTGCAAACTGGCATTGCTTAGTCAAATTACAAGACGAATAGAGACACAGATTTCAGGATTTAAATTGGGAAAGGGTCTTCAGGTTGTGCTGAAACCAGTGAATAGCAGAGGTTAGGTTTGCTGAGTGCTTTATGACAAAGGCATTCATTGTACTGGGGAGAATTATCTACTCTTGGTCGTGAGTCATACTCCTCTCTTCTCCATCCTCCTTCCTTATTTAGCCAAGGAGAAACAAAATGCTGTGGGTCAAAGCCCAGCTTTGTATACTCAAAACAAACACACACCCCACACTCCATTCATAAATAGTCAGTTTTCGGTACTTTCCAAGTCAGAGACTTAGCTGCAAATTAAAAGATGGGTAACAAATGTACCTCCACAGTATTAAAGAAAATGAATACCATACAAAGTCAGCCATATAAAGAGCACAGATTAACCTGGTATTAAAAAACCTTTCCTGTGAAGAAGAACATCCTCTGGCATGGTTGTTTTTGAAAGTTCGTTTTTTGTAAAAGTAACTATTTTTAGAGTAGTTCATTATCCAAAAGCCTTAATCAGAAGTAAAATGTTTTATAAAAGTCTGATAACTAATATCATCTTTATTTTGTTATCTTTTGGAATATTAAAATTTTAAGAGAAATATATCTAATATAAAAAGATGAATTGTGCAAGTATGCACATGACATTCAGACTGAGGTAGTGGTGGGTGTTATCCCCATGCACACCAGTAAGACTGTGGCCTGCATTTTCAGGGTGTAATTCTGACCCTGCGGAAGTAAATGGCACATCTCCCATTGGTTTAAGGATGAAATCCCATCTGATTTATGTAAGATAGATT
>NW_008236509.1:3414284-3431784 GCF_000691975.1 Corvus brachyrhynchos | reverse complement strand
CATATAGTTTCTTTACAAAACATGTTTTTGATGTAGGAATCTGCTCAAATGTTCAACCCTCCCCCTAACTTTCAGATAATAACAATGTTTGTTTTAATCAAAATTAGTCACAAAAGTCTTGCATTTAATGTGATACCAGTTTCTGTCATTCATATTTAATATATTTGTTTTCATTTACACTGAGACCTACTGTCTGAAACAGAGTTGTTTAAAAAGAAATTGGTGTGACCTGTCTTTTAACCTTTCCCCTTCTTATTCTGTGTTTAAAGTTCCTTTAAAGCATGGGTTTCCCATAGAGTGGGCAGAATGACCACTTGGTCACTAATGCAATTTTTCTCTTCTTCTAATAAGTAATATCAATCACTGAATAAAAAATATGCCACCATGAGTTTTCATACCAAAACAGGTGGAGCTAATATTACAGATATTAAATTACACTTCAGGGATTTCTGAAGTCTAAAGATTATTTGGAAGTAACATTACAAAAGGCTTTGTTATCTGGAGTTTTAAACAATAGCCCTGAGTCACAGGGGATTAGTGCTGAAGATATATTAGAATATGGATTATGTACTGTCTACATCCTTACCTGGGAGTTACAGGAACTGAACATACATCCTGTATCAGTGCCAGTTTCAGGGTGAGAAGACAATGATAGCAGAAATAAATTTTATTTTTCTCTTCTGGCCTGCTTTTTGCCTTAGCATAAGGTGTCTCACAGTGGCATGTGCCACTGCAGAGCTGAAGTTTCTAGCTTATGAAAAGCTACAAAAATAAACTGGTCATCTGTTTAGCAGCCCTGGTTTGTAGATGTGCAGGATTTTGTAAACAAGCAATACATTTATCTATCTAAATGATACTTGCTTTTAAAACAGAGGTTAGTAGCAGTAATTTGCACCTACATAGACCTTTTTTATTTCTCTCGCACTGTTTTAAAGTGATTGAATGATTTGTGTTTCTCCACACATAACAATCCTGCAAAGCAGACTCAGAAAATACCTGTAGCAAAGAAGAGCTTGTCCATGCATGAAAAGCAAAATAATAAAAAAAAAAGGAAGAGAATCTCCAGAAAATTAGTCTGCTTCAAAAAGCTATTAAATTGTTCCTATCCCTGAAGCTTTACAAATGTGATAATTGTTGTGTTCTGGTCATGTAATATGTTTCTACACGAAGTTGAGGCACTTCCCTGTTGCCAAAGCCCTCATGTCTGGAGGAGGGATGGGTGGGCTGTGGGATAGGGATAATGAATCTTCCCTGTGGGCAGTGCTTGCTCCAGGTCTGAACACCCAGAAATGCTTCAGAGGTGTGCTGGGCTGTCTAGCACTGGAAATTTTCTGATTCCAACTGACTTTAAAAAGTAAATACAGAGTACAGGGCTTGTTCCTGGTATAAAATGATACCCCCCTGCCCCCCCGCTAACATTTACTTTTTGAGTTGGCAAACCGGTCATTGAAATGCACTTGTCATGGAGACTTGCCAGTGTGAGTTACCTGTCTTGGAGCAGAGCCTTTCTGTGAAGTGTTGCAATCTATCTGGACAATTTTATCAAGAGGCAGAATACATTTTATCAGTTATTTGGTGCAGTTGCACACCCTCAGTAATGGGTTTTAAATGACAGTATTAATGAATTTTCTGAAGTCTGACAGGAACTGAAACAGAAGCCTGGTAAATTATAATGAACTTTACCAGATAGTTTTGGATGCAAACTCAAATATTTGTTTAGGTTTTCAATTTGGCTGAAATTTTAGAGGGTGACAGTAACACTGTAATCCTGGAACAGATGCTTCTGCTCTGAATGCTGCTTCTCCCTCCTCCTCACATACACAGCTTTTGTTTGTACACACAGTGCCTTGAACACTTCTCAAGCTTCCCAGTAGAGAGACTCAAGTTGTTGTAGAGCATCGTGGGCATCATCAGCAACTCTGGAACATTTCCAGTGAGCCATCTGTGGTTTGATATGAAATCTGTACTCCGTGGCATGTTGCAATGTCATTCAGAGAAGGAGTAGACACAGTGGAGGCACTGATTCAGTGAGAAGCTTCATAGAGTTGTAGGACTGAAATCCTCCCCTTGACCTTTTAGACTCCAAGTGAAGAATTTGGTTTAAGCTAGTCACTCAGGTTTCCTGAATAATCAGCAGATATGGACAAGCACTTGCAAGGACAATTCATCTCACCCTAAGTATATAATGTAGGTTAGACTGAATGGCTGACTTGTAGACAGCTGCAATTAGGTTGAATGAATCCGTCAGGGAAGAGAATGTGACATTTACATCAGCATCCACCCGACTGTCTGAGAGCCCTGGAATTACTCAGACTTGCATCACAGGGCCCACACTCTTACATAAGCTCAGGGAGGAGAAGTTCAGCAAAAAGAACCGATCCACAGGAGAATTGTCCTTGCTTTGAACATAGATGATAACATCAGACTCATGAACTACTGCTTGAATTTAGAACAGTATTTCCCTTCGGATTTAGACAATATATTCCAATCTCGACCATAGCATGCCTAGATTAATATATCTCTTCCTGGCCTCCATCTTTCCCTTTCTTCACTGCATGTTTTCTTCAGCCCTTTGTCACTTAATTTATTTCCCTATGGCTCTTCTCTTTCACTCGCCTTTCTAAACATTACTTTTTCAGTTAGAAGAAAAAAAACAAAAGCTTTGGCATTAATAGAGTATTTATATACCATGACATTTTTCCTTCTGCCTTGATGTTTTGTCTTTTACTTTTTCCTTTTTTGCCCACTTTGTGTGTTCAGACCATAAACTCTTCAAGACAGAGACAGTCTTTCAATTTGATAAGAGCTGTATCAATATTACTGTAGTGTGTTATATAAGTGTTTACTCCAGTTCTGCTTGTAAGATTACCACGGGCTTCTCTGAATTTTGGATCAGACAAGCAGTTGAACACCTGCAGTCCTTGGGCAGCCTATAACCATTACTGA
This sequence comes from Corvus brachyrhynchos, assembly GCF_000691975.1. Lineage (NCBI taxonomy): Eukaryota > Metazoa > Chordata > Aves > Passeriformes > Corvidae > Corvus > Corvus brachyrhynchos. The sequence continues at coordinate 3,428,838 of NW_008236509.1, read as the reverse complement.
TGGATCCATCCCTCTTTATAAAGCAGGGAGCTTCTTCATTATCCAGAGACTCCAGCTAGAACATAAAGCGGGTCTGTTCTGTGGGTGTGTGATTAAGGGCACCTCATGGTGCCAAACACTGGTGGCATTCTCAGGTGTCAGAGAAGGCAAATATTCCTGATATTTTTCTCTTTCACTTGAGTCCCTTCACATGAAACAAATCGTCTTTAACACATGTTGGAGTTTTTCTTTGGAATGAGTTCGTTCGGACAAGTGTCTGTGCTTTCTTTTCCTGTCACTGAAAATTAATAACTGGAGCTGCACATACAGAAACCCACCCATCTCTACTCAGTCTGGAACTGGAACTTCTTCAGCCACCCAAAATACCCCAGGGATGCATTTTACACCAACAGGTACAGAATTGAATTATACTGGTACAAACAAATATCTCTGAACAGCAGCCAGTGTTATAAAACTAAACTTTAAATTCAGACTCATGAATCCAGATTTCTGGTCAGAAAACAGAAACAGTACCATGTGGCACATCCAAATAAATCAGCACAGTTCAAGTTGAATTCTCCTGGATATTATCATATCCCTTCTGTAAAGCAGATACACTGGAAAGATGCAGTGTTCTGAAATGTAAAATGGATTTTTGCAAAATCTATCATACAAAGAGTAGGTTAATTAATGGTTCTTAATTTTGCCATGTGTCCTTAAAAATGCTATTTAAATAATCTGTTTGTACTATTGGAAACCCACAGTAAAACATCACTGTTCTGTAAATGAGGTGAAAGTGAGAATTGCCCTGGTTTTATTTTACGTTCTCTAAGTGATGGGCAATAGGAGTTTTAGAATATTCTCAGTGGTATTATCTGTTCAAATATTCTCAGTAGTATTATCTATCCTTTAGCAGACAGACAGACATATATAGGTAGAAGTTTATTTATCAGTTATTCTTACTGGAAGCCTTCTCTCAACACCTGGTGTTAGCAATAGTTAACATCATGATGGCTTGGGTTGTGCTTCAACTTAAAAAAAAAAGAAATAGGATGTGCATGTGGTAGATGTGATTATTTTAACATGAGTTGATAGATCTGTGGTTTCTTATAAGTCAGTCACAGTTACCTGAAATGTAGAAAATTTCAGAATGCTCTTTTTGAAAGTCAAGTCTTTTGTTCTTTATGACCAGTTTAGAAAATGTATCCATTCCTGTGATCTAAAAATGGTGATGTAGTGTCTGTGAATACAGCGGTACAAGAAGAATCTGAGTTCATGTCCATTATACAGAGAAATAGTTACCTACTCTTTTATCTCCTGAGTTTGCTAAAGTACTGAGCAAATTGCAACATGAACAGGAATATAAGAGATTCATAGTAAATGGTTAAAGAAGTTTGTGTAAGACTGAAATGCACCTATGGGAGAATAGTTTGGCTCCATTCTCTCCACAAGATAAATATTGTCCATTGTGAGACACCATCATTATTTGTGAACCAAATTTCACAACAACCATATGATTTCTGCCTGACACAGGTCTAGGCCAGTTGGAATAACATTTCTGTTCCTTGCTGAGAGAGCTAATAATGTCTTCAGTGGCAAAGGGCTTATTGTTTAGTCATTGAGAAGTGAACTTATATTAACTCAGAAGTTTTAGGCTTTGTGGCAGTAATAAAATTTTTGTGTGTTTTCATAGCAGTATTTTGCTACATGAGTAGTTACAAAGTTATGTCAATATAAATGATATGTCACTCCAGTAGACTGCATATCATATAAAAGAGAACTAATTTCATCAGAATACACATATCTGGTGCTTCTCAGTTGGAGAGTTTGGCAAGAGAAGAAGCCAAAACTTGTAGTAACCTCTATGTCAAATATTTGAGAAAAGCCTTTCTCTCTAGAAGAAATTTAGTTTCATACCTGCACATCTTTGTGCTTATGCTAAGCCCAAAGGTAGAAATTACTACTGGTAGTTTTAAGTGAGGTGATAATAAAAAGACATAAAATGGAAAACATAATGCAAGTGGTGGATTGTGGGCACCATAAACAAGGGGAAACAGTAACAGGAGCTCGGCCTTCCTGCTACAGTCTGTTCCCATTCTGTCTTGTGGGGGCTTTATGGAACAGGGAGAGTTCTGCTTCAAAGAGAAGTAAGTAGGATGTAAAGCTCCCCAACTAAGAGTCTGCATCTTTCATTTTCCCAGCATTCCTAAAATTCTTCTCCCCACCCCCCTCTTCCCACTAAACCAAATCCCTTCGGCTTTGGTGACTTCAGTCTTCATGGAGTTGTAGCAAATGGAAGTAGAAGGGATCTAGAGAGGTCATTAACCCATCTCCCTGCCCCAAGGCAGGGCTGCAGCCATAGTAGACTAACAAGCTTTTTTTTTTTTGGTCAAAGGTCCAAATAAATGAATTGTAAAGATTTTTGGGAAGCTTGGGCTCAGTTGTTAAAGCTTCATGTAACTGTTAACAGAGTCACGAGGCTGACTTCAGTGAAATTAACTTTAATATGAATCAAATTAAGAACAAACTGTCACCTCATTTTTAATGAGATTCAGTGACTTTGCATCACTCGTGTTATTATGTATTTTTTGCTATAGTATTACACTTCCAATAGGTATGAAAATATAATAATGATTTTGGAGTTATATACAGAATTACTTGAGGTTTAGATTTTTGCCAATATACATATATCTGCTTATCACATTGTTGCTAAAAAAATTTGTATTCTTTATTGCTTAAAGCATTTTACAGAAAATGTGATTTTTGTAGCCCTCAATTAATTTTATGAAATTGTGCTGTATCTTGAGTGTCTTCAACCTCAATTGTCTCTGTATAAAAACAGTTCATACAGATACATATTTCCTCAAATCTGATGAGGAATTTTTGAACTGTTTGGTTTTTATCCTGTGTAGGTGTAATACTGGATTTCACTAGTTGCCTCCACAGTGCAGTGGCAGTAGATTCCTCAGAAGAATGTGTAGCTGATGTCTGTAGCTGTACAGTAATCAGTTCTTTAACGTTATCTCTGGTAGCTAACTCCTTGTTTACCCTGTCACTGGTTACTTAAGTTCAGTCATAGATTTTTACTTTATTTTCAGTTCCTTTCACAGCCAGTTTAAGCATGTGTACTGTTTCTATGCATTTTGTAGCTGAAGTATAAACATCAGGAGAGGTTTTTAGGAAAAATGCTGGTCAGTCCTCTTAATACTGAAGAGAAAAAAGGCTTGGCATTGGAAAATCTGGAGGGTTTATAATAAACCTCTAAAACAATCCCCTTGGTACAGTAAGATACACTGGCAAAAGCACTTGCTAGTATTTTTGTATAGTAGGATTTTAAAAAATAACTTGACCCCAACCAAATGTAGCAGCCCACTGGAAGTTCCTGGAATAGCCATGATGTGGTTCTTTCCATGCCAGTCTTACACAGCAGAGCAGCGTCAGAAAACCATCAGTGTGTATCTGGTCCTCTGTGCTGGGACTGGACTCACTGGTTTCTCCGTGTCCCTTCTGAGCTGTCCTTTTACATAATCTGATCTTCCACTTCTACCTTCTTTTCCCCGTTGAGAACAAATGAAGTAATTAGAAGTTTTCTTCAGGCAGAGGGAGGAGCAGGCCCAAAGTATGCAATAAGTTTGTTCTAAAGTGTTTTCATTTCGTAACACATGCCCTAAAGCTGTGTGCTTAGCTGGGTTCAGTGTAATTGTTCCTACCCCACAAAGCCTTCCTTTGGGACTGCCCAAAACAGAGCACCACAACTCACACCATGCCCCTTCCCCAGCTATGCTGTGTTCCATAATACCCTTCTTCCAGAGCCACTTATTTCTTCAGCCAGAGAATGAAAATCAGAGTCTGATTGTGAAGATCCCGAGTTTAAACCTTCCTGACAGCCTCCATGGGTGAAAATGCTGTGTGATCATGTAATTAAACACACTGTAATAATGCAGAAACACAATTAACTCTGCACAAAGGAAGTTTATTCCAGCATTCCCTAGTTTTTCACTGATAAACTTCACCTTACATTGATACATTTTTAAGAAGTTATCCCAAGGAGGGTGATTATAGGATCCTATTTTCACTTGCATGTTTACTTTTGCCACATTACGACCATTTTCCCTTAAAATGCTGTTGCCGTGCCGGCTTGCTCTTGGCTATAGAAAGTTTTGTGTTTCTGGAATATTTTAGTGAAAATGTTAAACTATTTAAAATAATTTTATGTCTAGCATTTAGGCCAGGGATGCATTCTTGCTGTCCTGTGAAAACCCAACCTGTTGGGCACACTCGGTGCATTCAGCTCGACTCTTCTGCAGGCATTTTCCTGCTTTTTGGACCCGGTGAGCCACTGCCTGTGCCCACACTCTGGGCTGGGGCACCAGGGCAGAGGAGAGGGGCAGGAAGCAGGAGTGGGAAGCAGTGCCAGCAGGAGAAAGGAGGACAGATCAATAATGGGTGAGAAGAAGAGGAGCAGAACAAAATAGGGGATGAGGAAGATGAGGGGTTGAGGCAAGGAGGGGTGGCCTGGTGCTGAATTTGAACCTAGGCTTTAGGAACAGGAGCAGGGCATGGAAACAGAGGCAAGAGGAATACAGGACTGTCAGGGGCAGGAAGGAAGAGCTTGGAAGCAGAAAGCTGAGACCTGGAGACTGCAGATAACTAGAGAAGAGACATTTTTGTCACGAAAGCCAGTTGTGGGATGGAAGGAAGGCCTGGACAAGGATTGGGATTGCCACTGTGAGCAAAATCATCCTGTTTTTTACCAGACTGATCAGAGAAAGAGAGCTTGAAAGGAATGGAAGTCAGACCATCAGAAATAGCAGAGAAGTCTGTCCACCAGAAAACATCTTGTGCTTAACTAGGACTTTAAATGTGAGTGTTTCTCTGTGGTCAACAAATACCTGTGAAAATGTCTGTTTTGTGGTGCTGGTGTTCCAGAAGGATCACAGCCTGTTCATACCATCACTTACTACCTTAGTTCAAGTGATCACAATGTCCCTATTGGTGCCAAAAATAAGGGCCAGTTGCTAAACCTGTGGATGTAGATGCCATGCAATGAATTTCCTGTTTGTTTGTGGCTTAACATTTAGAATATTTTTAAATGGTGTTAAAATATTTATTAGGATTAATATTTTCAGTGCTATATATGGGCACACAGAAAATTTCTCCGCACAGAAAATATAAGGAATGATATTTTGAAATACCTATGCAGGCTTTGTTCACAGGGAGCATGTGCATGTCCAGTGATTCAGATCTTAATGGCAGAATAATACCCAGTTGTTTTCAAAGGACTCTGGTGTGATTTGTTGTTCAGAACATGTCTGATCTAAGGATGAATGTGGCATATGCAGTGAAATGTGATTCCTGGAGAACCAGTAATTTGTTATAATGTGAAAGTTGGGATTGTAGAGGAATGGATTGTAGAGGAAAAGATTGCAGGAGGAATGGTCTCGTAATTAAGACATGGAAGGATATCATGGATATCATGGAAGGTATGATGTGTGTCTCTGCCAATACCACTCTTATTTTGTGCCTCTTGTTTTCTGAGTGCCTGACTTTGGATTCTTGAAAAATACTGAGCACTCAGCTGCAAATGAAGTTAGCGTTTGAACATGTGAAATTCTGCAAAATGCTAAACATTCTGGAAAAGCAAACTGCCTCAGTTTCTGTTTCTGAAATTAGTAGATACCATTTGCTATGTGTTTTATGTGCCTCAATTCCCTGTCTCTAAAATGGAGGTAACTTTGCTGCCTCCTCTCACAAGAATATTAGGAAAATAACACAGTTGGTATTTGTGAAGCATTCAAGTGCTATATGCTGACATGTGCTATTGAAAAGCCATTCTGTCTTCAGAACAAGGTTTGAATAGTGTACAATAAATATGTCAGAAAAGTTCAGAGTAAACAGTGACAAGAAAATAAAATACTGAATAGCCAGTCACTAAATGACTAGCCAGTCACCAAATGAGCAGTGTGCATCCTCTTCACTGAAGAAGATGAGGGAACAAGAGTACATGCCTGTATAACGAAATTCTGTACCATAACAAGTACATCTGTACAAGCCAAATTCACTTCCAGCATCCAATCTGAGGATCTTTAATTTTTTACTTTTCCTATTTAAGGCTTTGCAGATTTATAAACATTCTTTTGTCTGTTTTCTGTTTAGAATATATATATTAGCAAATGAACACAGCATTGACCAAATGACTGTGTAAATGTAAAAGGTTTTTTTCTTTTCTGACCACACTTTTAAGTCCAGGGTGGTGTGGCAGGGTTTTTTGCAGTTGTTCCCTGTCTATGATATTTAGTCAGTCCCTGCTTAAGATGAGTTTGCTGAGCCTTGGTTCTGTTAGCTCTTCATCACCTTGCTCAGAATCCATTTGGCAGACTTGGCAAAGGGTCAGTAATTGCAGGAGGACGGCAGTGCTACGACATGTTCCCCAGAGGAAGCTGCCTCTCCTGCTCCCGGTGAGGGCACAGAGATGCTAACAGAGAGTGGGAGAAGGTTGGATTCCTTCACTTAATCTCTCCACCTCCCACATCCCTCTTACCCTGCACCCTGCCAGCAGAGTACTGTACACTTTTTAAGAATGAAAATGGGATTGAGAGATCTGCCAAGTGCTCCCCTGTACTTCTTCTGCTCCTTTGCTTTTCAGTGGTTACAGCCCCTCCCATACAATCCAAGTTGTACATTGGCTCTCCCCAGCAAACGTTTTGCTCAGCAGCCAAAGGAGATAGGCTCGTGCCCTGTTTGTGCTGTGTTGAGGCAGAAATGAGGTGTCACGGGCTACAGGCCACAGCCACAGCCAGGCTTAACCTTCTTTGGAGTAAGGGGACAACTGTGAGTGAAGGATTCTCTATCACAGCACTGGTTTAATACAGTGGAATGTCAGAGCTGCAGAGTTACTGTGTGGTATTTACAGGGAGTGGGGGTTGATATGTGAGCTGTGCTTCACAGGAAAATGCTGTCAATAAATACACGTCTTTCTCCTATTCCAGCACTGGGGTATGGCATCTCACCCTGGACACAGGCTTTCCTACTCCTCATGCATTGCTTTATGCATTTCCTTCCCTTGGAGAAAACAACAACACAGTTCTTCTCCCAGTGCTGCCCACAGCCAGGAGTAGCCAGTGGTGGGAAGCCCTTGGGAGCATCTCTCAAGTTATGCCAAATTGCACAGTCTCAAAACCAGCAAGGAATTCAACAGTCAGCTCACTGTAAATTCAAAGATTTCGTATGCTTTTTAATTGAATTCTTATGATACAAAATTTCCAAAAGCATTGAGTAAAAGGAAGCTGTATTTATATGTGATAAAAGCAAATATGTAGCAAAGGCTGAGAATAAGGATAGTCCACACAGCCTCATAATACAGTTTTGCAGCCACTACTGTTCCTCTGTTCCCTTCAGAGGCATGTGCAGTTTAAAAGAACCACCCAGTTTAGCCTTTGACTAATAAATCTTTCAAGAAATATGCTCCTTCCATGATACCAGTTTCATAAATTATTGCACTGTGCCGAAGACACTCAACTGTCTCATCTGACCAGCTTTCAGTGCCTCACTATGTCCAAAAGCAAGCTGGTAATTAAGCAACTAAAGCCTCAGTTTTACATTAATTTTCACCTTACTTTACAAAAGCTATATGGTAATGTCATGTCTTTTATATATCTCCCGTGTAAAAGACCCTCAGAGGGAGGGTGGACGTATTTTTGTCGTGGTTGCAAAATAAGGTTTCTTGTGCAAGGACCACGTGCTTGTGGGCAGCCATGTAACCTGTGTCTCTGTTTCCCCATCTGTAAACTGGATTTAATGTTCCTACAACTCACTGGGGAGGGCAAGCTTTGATTAACATATATGATTGCCTTATACAAATGCAACTACTGTCACTGCTTGGTTTTATTAGCCACTATCAGTAGAATATGAAGAGGAAACATCTAGCAGAATAATGTGCAACCAGGGTGAGCCCTCTCCATCTTTTGACCATCCCATAATTTATTTTCAGACTCTGTCACCATGTGTCCATATTTAAAATAAAACTATACTTACACTGTAGTGCTATAATTTGATGTAGAGGTTGACATGCAGACAAAACACTGGTTTTTAAAGGAAAAATGCCCATATATATAATTAAATACCTTGAGCAAATTTGTATTTTGTTTAGAAAATTTTCATAAGGAAAGAATCTATTCCAATTTACAGAATCCAATGTATTGAAAACATAAAAAACTGTTGCCAGGTCAGCTAGAAGAGTGTCTGGGAAGTGCTTTATTTGTGCGAGTAAACACGGATCAGTCAGGAAAAATACTGCATTTTGAAATATGCTGTGCAAAATGATTTCTACTGCATTTATTTTTTTTTCCCCTTGTTTTTCTCTCTCTCTCTCTTTCTTCCCTCTCTCTCCCCGTCTCTCTCTCTCCCTCCTGAAAATCTCCTGCCACAGCGGCTGCATTTGCCTCCAGACTTGTCAGACACAGTGAGCCGCGCGAGCAAACAGGATCTGGCAGGATCCGCCAAACTGCTGAGCTCAGGATGTGGTGCGATGGCCATCGGCAAGAAGCACCTGGACTTCTAGTGATTTCTACTTAGCAGTTTCACTCAGATTTATGTGACACTCTAATTATGAGTGTTAATGACTTATATAAATATTTTTCTTAGTGATTTGACCCAGCAGTCTTTAAAAATAAATGTTGTCATATGATGCCTTTCTTTTCTTTTTTTTTTTTTTTTTAATGTTCTGGTTTCTTTGTACTAATTTTGGTCTTGTTTGGATTTTGCTTAAAGCTTCAGTTATGTTGGGTCCTGCCATTGTTCTGCTCTAGTAGAAACAGGGAGTATTTTGTTCCTTTCCTTAAAATACAAAAAACTGTGATAACCCTTTCATTTCTATTTTTTTTTTACATTAAAAATAAATTTTTCCCAAAAGAATTTTTATATACTTACATATAATATTTTGTATGAATACTGAGTTGGATGGTTTATTGAAATAAAGGAATGGAACTAAGCAATTCATTGTCATGTGTTATTCAAAAAGCAAACTGCACACTTTTAAAAACATTCATTTCTGTAATTGAAATACCATTCTTAAATTTCAGGAAATCCCTACGTCAGTTTATTAAATAAGTAATAATAAATTTAGAATATATAAGATAGTTGTTATTTAATGTGCCAATAATTGAGAAGGGGGGGGGGGGGGGGGGAAATCAGAATATATTATAGATAATTACTTTGCCTTATGTCTTACTACATGCATTAAAGTGCACTTGAATGGAATTTCCTAACCAGAGAGGAAAGAATTGATTTCCTTATGTAGTTCAAAACAGTAATCCTAAACAATTGAAGTCAGCACTATGAAATTATGTCAACAGACATAATTCAAGATTGAAATTCAAACCGACAGCTACATTAATGCTGGGAAACCAGAAGAGTGCATTTGAGCTCGGGGAAGGATATCACAGCGAGCTGGTCTAAAGCAGCCAGAATATACAAGTAATTCAGGCTTTTGTACCCTCAGATATGCCATTTGTGAACTTCTAACTGTTCTGTATGTATCCCTGTGTCTCTCTCATCAAACAAAGGAACAGTAAAGCAAAGCTGACCTGGGAATTAAAGCGGTTTGCATTCTTTCTTCTGAGGCTGACTTCCATTTTGAAAGGTAATATCATCTTCTCTGCAGAACTTCCAAGCTACCCAGCTGTAAGATTGCATTACACTTTCAAAATTTAGTCTTTGTAATAGAGTATTACATGGCTGGAGTGAAACTGAGTCTTCAAAGAACATGTTAATAGGATGCAATAATGGTAACATATTTTGATGGGTTTGGAACCAAGACTGGGGAAGTGGTTTGCTTTTTTTTTTCCTGCAATCCAGGTTCTACTTTATTTTTTTCTTGACAACGCTGTGTAAAACAAAGACATAGCTTTTAAAACTGTCTAACTAATATGATGATTGTCAATCACTTAAAAAACTCCACTGTAGCATAAACACATACTGTATACAGCTTTTATTCTGAATTAGAATAATTGAATCAATGACAGTGATTTGCCAGGATGTCAAATCTATCCATCATATCCTGTCACTACCAGTTTATTTTTTGTGATCAAAATCAAAAAGACTACTATTTTGTCATCAGCTATTTCATTAGTAGTAACAATCAGGTTTTCTCTTCCATATTTTTTAGATATGCCTGTTATATTTTTTTATTTCTAAAGACACAAATCCTTTTTAAATCTTTTCAAAATAAAGTTTCAGAACTGAACTGTCAGATTAGTGAAGGAAAAAGACATCTACTTTCCTATGCCAACATATTTAAAATATTATCATTGATGTCTCAAACATTTTTTTTCTTTTTGTATTATGTGTAACACTGAATGGAAGTTCTCATTAGATACATAATTGTGCCTTTTGAAAGCGTGAAATAATTTAAGTACTTAGGATAAAGTGATTTCTAACAAAGGTGAGGTTTTACATAGCACGTCTTTTTAATGTAAATAACACAAAACACGGTATTTCTTTGTGGAATATAAAGTCACAAGGCATATAAATTGCTGCCAACATATTTAAATAGGTCATTGGCTTAGCATACAGGGGAGAAAATATCATGAAAGTCACAGCCCCATTTCTAGTTATTACCTGAAAATTGTTAGTGAGCAGCATGTGTATCCCACGTGTGTATCCCCATTTCTAGTTATTACCTGAAAATTGTTAGTGTGTATCCCACGTGTGTATGTGTCTGTATGTGTGCCCTGTGCAACTGTAAGGCATCCATTTCAAAAACTTCAGGAGGGTCAGATTAAAGCTGACAAGTATTTTGAGTAATAAAAGGAACTCCTCCTGCAAATCTGCATTCGTTTGGGTTTTTTTCTGAGTCACTAAATGTGCTTTGTAAAGTAAGTGTTAGAGAATGCAGATGCACGGTGGTGTTTACCTAAGGCAAAGACATGGAGCAAAATTTGTCTTTTCTTCCAAAATCTCCTCTCAGTTACAACATGTGACAGTGACTTGACTAATCCAGCAGGCTGATAGGTGAGACAGAGCTTTGTATTGCTACCTGATAGCATGTGGAGAGAGGGTAGAGTGTAGATATGGGGTAGATAGAGTGTAGATACAGTGTGGATAAAGTATCGATTTCATTTGTGGCACCACCACCAGTTTTGACTTGGGAAGCCAGAGAAATGTTTACCTGGTGATTTTCTGTGCCTGTTACCCATAACCACTCTGTGCCTGTCAAGCTCCGGTGTCCAAAACATCCTTCTTCAGCTCTGTCTTCCCTTGACTTGAAGACAAATATTTAACTAAGGGGAGCAGCTCAGGTAATTGAAGAATGGGCACAGCCTCTTCTGACAGGCTGTGGCAATGTGCTACCAGCTCCTTTTGGCATCTCCAGAGGCCCCTTGCTGGCTTGGATGGAAAGTCTGTGCCATCCTCACTTGTGCTCAGAGGGCTCCTCTCTGCAGAGATTGCAGAATGAGAGGGTTTTGTTTACTGCATTTTTTTTAAGCAGAACTTCCTACTTTTTAGCTGGCTACAAACTGAAACCACCAAACTCAGCAGGGAAACAATAAATTCATCCCAGTGAAGATGTTCCCAATTCAGCACAAGAACCTGATCTTTACAGAATTGTGACACACAGTCAAGAAAGCAGTAATGAAATTTAAAACGTTGTGCCTTTAATATGTCAAATAAGAATTCTTTATATAATTTCTGTTGTGTTGAGGTTTTCAAAATATAAGTATTTGGAACATGAGAAGAATATTTTCATAGATAAGTCTTTCTCTCTTTTTGTAAAGACATTTCAAAAGCAATTTCCAGGGTACAGCTGAATTCAATTTTCTGTAACAGTAGCTACAAGCATCTGAAAATTGGCATTCAGCTACTCCAGATTTGATACTTGTGGTAGTACACAACTGGTTTAATATTTAAATTTAATATTAAGCAGTGATACTGTTCCAAACACAGCTTTTGGGAAAGTGCAAAAGCCTAACTTACAAAAATCTTCTACCCAGCCAGTATTGGAAGGTGAACTGCTAATCAAGTTTTTCCTGAAACCACAAGGTTGTAACACATCCAATTAAAAATGTGGGTGTACTACAAGTACTGAACTCAAACACACACACTCACATGTATTAAACAAGTATTTCTCCAGGATCATATATTAGAAATTTAGTTAAAGTGTTCTTCTTTTGCCTGCACTGGAGAAACATCATAACTACAGAGCACAACAGAAATAGGAAAGAAGATGCTTTTATGCCTTTAAGAGATGGTGGAAGCAAGTCCTATCTCCCATGCCACCTCTTTATTTTTTATTTTCTCTTGTGAGCTACGTGAGTGCAAGACCTGCCTATATTTCTTTTTTTTAATCACACTAAGCACATGGTGGTGCTTGTTCAATAATAAATGTACCTGTGTAGAAAAAAAGAATTAAAGTGAATCCTCTTCATCTTAGGGAAAAAAGACATCTCAAATGGCAGGGGGGGAGAAGGAGGGAAGGAAACAAAAATTCCACTAGCCTTTTTTTTTCAGGTTCTAATTATTATAAGTAAATGTTAGGCACTTTTTCTTTTCCCAAAAAAATGAGAAAAAGACCCCTGTATTTCAGCATCTGAGTACACAGATCTTCCAGGATTGTTGGGCATCAAGCATCCTGGAGCATCTGCTGAAAACTTGGCTGCTTATTTAGACTCTGCCTTTAAACAATTTTGAAAGTTACCAGGCACATCCAACTAATTTACAGACCTCCTGTTCATATCAAAATAAGACATCTTTTATGTTTTCAACATTTTATTGCATGAGGATTTTCTGGACCTGCAGAACTTAATCTGAAAAGTCTTCCAGAGAAGTCAGTGATAGTTTAGCCCAGGAGAAACCTGCTGTGGTAAGGCCCAGAGGATCTTTTACAATTTAGCAGATCTAGAGAATTTTTAACTGCATATTCCTCTGTATATTAAAAAAATGTATTTTAATGTCTTCTGGCACTGAAGATGAATGTAAAATCCATAATATAGCAAGAATGTTTTTTAAGAAAAGTCTTTATGCTGGCAGAGTTTGAGTCTGAATGTTCATGCCCTCAGAATGTTCTCAGCACTTTCAGTGTCAGAGGAGTTCTCTTAAAAGTCTTGAAATGGGTGAATTTTGGTGCACTTTCAGATACTTCTTTTGAAGGCAAGTTGAAGCAGATGCACTAAAGAAAGCTCTTGCTGAAATTCCACCAGGCTGGACTTAGAGAAGAACAGAAAGGATGAATGGATTGGATTTAAATATGAAATCAAGCAGTTTTCAGTGCCTATATTTTGAGATAGTTTATTGTGTGGAGAAAGAGCTGTAAACTTGTTTAAAATATATTGCTTGAGTGAAACTTTTCAGCAGTTCTTAGAATGCATTTATTTAATGCAAAGTATGTCAGAGCTTCTGCTCATAGGCCAGGACTGTTTGTGCAGGGCCTGGAACTTGCATGGCTACGAAACAAGTTTGGCTTCCTGACCTGTTTTAAATCAGTAGGACAGGGATCGTTCTAGCAGGACTTGAAACCAGTTGTAGCTCCACTGTCTCCAGCTCGCAATCACAGCTGGAAACTGCAGCTGCAGCAGTTCATTCCTGGCCAGTGAAGTTTTAGTGCATCCATTTCCTTTCTGGGCACATTCAACATCTCTGTGGATCCAGCAGGTGAACTGGTCAGACACAAAGGTATCTCTGCTATCCATCTGTGAAAGTCCTGCCACCAGCATGGCCTTGCACTTGGAAAAGGTGAACTGATTACAGAACCACAGGATGGGTCAGGCTGGAAGGGACCACAAGGAGTCATCTGGTCCAGCATCCCTGCTCAAGCAAGGCCACCCCAGAGCACACGGCGCTGGATTGTGTCCGGATGGTTCTGGAATGTCTCCAGTGAGGGAGACTCCACAGCCTCTCTGGGCAGCCTGTTCCAGGGCTTCATCACCCATGCAGGAAGGAGGTTCTTCCTCATGTCCAGGTGGAGTTTCCTGTGCATCAATTTCTGCCCGTTGCCTCGTGTGCTATTGCTTGGCACCATGGAAAAGAGCCTGCTCCATCCTCTGACCCCTCCCTGCAGACATCAACAGGGTCCCCTCCCAGCCATCTCTCCTGGAGGCTGAACAGGCCCAGCTCCCTCAGTCCATCCTCATAAGAGATGCTCCAGTCCCTTTATCATCTCTGTTACCCTCCGCTGGACCCGCTCCAGGAGCTCCTCATCTCTCTTTGTCCTGAGGAGCCCAAATCTGGACACAGCACTAACGAATAAAACAACTCAGCCAAGACCAGACGGGGAGTGACAGAGAGAGGAAAGCGTTTGGAAGACTTCTTCAGCATGATGAAATTTCCATTTATGGTGCTTCTCAGCCTATGTCCATGACAGTTCAGCAATTTTGGAAAATTACTTGAGTGAGAAGGATTTTGACAGCACACTCGTGGAGATGGTGGAGTAGTAAGTCCATCTGTGTGGGAGATTGTGTGGGAGTCTTCCCAGGAGTCACCTCAAAACCAGGGGGTTCATCCCAACTCACCAAGGTTCGTGGTTGAGGAGCTTCAAACATTGTTATTGATGCTCTGGCTTCAGACAAGCAAATACAACTTG
>NW_008236509.1:3401851-3414265 GCF_000691975.1 Corvus brachyrhynchos | reverse complement strand
GGAAGCATAGGCAGAGTGGAGGGAACCACAATTACTTCAGGGGGATTATTTTGCAGTCCTTGACTGTGTATGTCTCATGAAATTTTAAATATATCCTAGCCCAAACAGGTGTAAACCAACAGCAGTTCACGCAGAGCAATTGAATCATAACTCAAAAAATCATCAGAACCAACAAAAACTTAGTTTAAGTAAGAATCTAAGGGTTTGAATATGTACTTTGCAAAGTAACAGTGTTGACTTAAATTCAGAGAAATCAAAGTGGACAACTTGCTTATTTAAAAGCAAAAAAAATTTATAAAATTTAAATGATGGGATTTTTACTTAATCCAGTCTGACAGGGGGAGTTTTAAAAATAAATAAACCCTCCCCTGCAGTATTTGAAACACAAAGCTGCAGCATACAGAGTATGAATCCAACTTTGCCAAGTAAAGTCTAAAGGGTAAAACACAAACAGTTACAGAGAGAAGTATAGATTTTCTTCTCTCGTTATAAATCAACATATTTATTGTAACAAGATGAACATGTTTATCTGCTGTATGCAGTTCCATGTAAATCAGAGTCCTTCTGTTGATCTGTAAGTAATTTCTGTGGAATAACTGTTCATAAACTTCTCAAAATCCATTGGTGTAGGCCTGACCTGAAGGAGGTTATCTGTGAATCTGCAAACTTCTCTGGTGCAGCTGGAAAAGCTTGTATGTCCCAGGAGAGGAAGAGCTGCAATTTGCAGCCCTCACCAATTTTACCTGCCAGAGTGTACGTGAGGTCTGTCAGGTGCCCGGAGGCAATTGCAACCTCTACTGGAGGATTCCATGCAACTTATAGCTCCTGTCAGGACCTGAAGGTAACAAGGATCCTCCTGGGTCACTCACAAAACCTCTGCTCACCATCTGACATACCTGCAATTCAATGTAGGAGGTGAGGCTCCAGCACCAGGGACCTCTACCAGCCCAGCAAAATCAGTATCGTGGTCCTTTGTGGGGGCAAAGCAGCTCCAGCACACAGCCCACCAGCATCAGACACACGTTTTCAAAATCATGATCCTCTCACTGGGGATATAACCAGGAAGGGGAAAGGGAGGAGTAGAGAAGGCCCTGAAATTCTCAGTGTGCTAAAACGTAGTCATCAGAGATTCATAGCAAAACTTGAGGGAAAGCAGGTTTCTTGGAGACTTTTCTCCAAAGGGCCACCTTCCAAAGAAACAACGGGGGTTCTGGCAGCTGGAGGTTTCATGGAAATCTACAGCACATCAGCAGTACGTATTAACAGACTGATCAAATGCTTTCATTGCTTTGAGGTTTCATTTCTGCAGACCCTATGAAAACACCTTCATCTTCCACATGATCGCTTTGGCAAACTATCTTCGGATAGTGAGCTATCCGGGGTAAGCTACCCTAACTGTCTGCTGATACACTGGGGTTTTCTTTCTTTCTTCACAGCTAAGAGAATGCTGGGGGAGGAATTAATTTAAGATATGTTCTAAAGCAAGAACTTGCCAACCTGGCTCCTATCCAAACTGTAATATCTTTACTACTGTGCATCTCATGCCGGTTCCTCCCACCTCTGCTAGTTTCTCAAAGTAACGTATGTGAGAGACTAAACAGTATGTGAGAGTTTCTAAACAGTAACGTATGTGAGAGACTACCCTAACACCATTCTCCAGCATTAATCAAAAAGAAGCTATACTCCATGCCTTATTTTCCACTCAAAGAGGAGGAACATGTTTTCTGGCTCCACCACCCTGGGCAGTGCAGGGCTTTAGGGGTTCCTGCACTCTTCAGCCAGAGAAACACTCCCATGTGAGAGTCCTTGTCCATGGCAAGACATGGAAATACTCCCTCTCTGAACGAGGCCAAACAGCCATCACAGACTCCACTCTCGCACCCATAATTCACACACCCGTTTCTAACTGGGGAGGAGGGTTGTTTCGGGTGTCTGTAGGTGCCAATCACACTTCTGATTAGAAACAGGGCAGTAGGAGCTCATTAAGAAAGCATCGTGTCAAAGAAGAGCTATTTTAAAAGAAGATCCTACACCATTCCCGGAGCAGAGGAGGTTTATCAGCTGCATGTGGCACAATGCTCAACTGCTTAAACTGAGGACAAGAGCAAAGGGAAATGAACTGGGAAAAAAACCATAAAACCATACATTTTCAGTTTTTGCAGTGCTGTTTTTACCATGGAAAAGTAGAACAAATTTAAAATTTAGCATAACTCTACACTGCACATATTACCCAGAGAAAGGGAGAAAATGTATTTTAGTCAGTAATACCAGAAAAATCAATAAAAAAAAAAAAAAAGCCAGACACCTTTGGCCGTTGAAAGTGAATGAAATAGGGCTTCCAATGGCTGGAAAGCCTGGGGGAGGCAATGTGTTATCAGTCCCAGGTCATTGTCTGCTACTGTAATCTTGCCCCCACAGATAAATCCCATGTTAGGCTGCCTAAAGTGAACCAGCCCATGGGGGCATTTTCCTCACTTTATAAATAAAAAGCCTAGCTAAAAAGAGGGGAAATCCCCTTCCAGTGTTCCAGCCTGGGTGAGAAAGCAGCTCTCCCTGCCTCCTGCAGCAGGGCACATGCTGGCTCGTGCTTACCTTTTAAAAACAATTAAAGCCGGTGTGTGCTCGGTGCGAGGCAGCTCCAACACGTGTGGCACCCATGCATGTCTGCTTCGCCATCAGCATATATGGCTCATCATCTGTCTGCTCTGAACAGTAACTGTTAGGTTAGCAGCCTTTTCACTTGTAAATGTAAATATTGTATCTAGAACACAATATTTGAAACACAAAATACAGTGTTATTAAGACAGCACTCACACATCAATTCTTGTGTGACTATAATTTGTGAAATGCCTTAGGAGGGGCTTATAAATAAAGTATAAGGTGTTATTATGAAATACATTTTAACCAAATGCACAGAAATGTCTCATTCCTATTGAAATCAATAGCAAAACTCCCACTAATTTCAGTGGTAAAAAGAGGAGACCCTTGGAAATTGCTGTGTTACACTGAGCAAATACGCCACAGCAGATTTCAGCCTTCACTAGTAAATACAGCTCTGGAAGAAAAAAGGGGGTGAAAATGGGTATTAGAGGCTGTTCGGAGCACGCTGAAGATTTTCGTTCCCCAATCCTGCTGCTGGTTGCTGTGCCTGGTGAGGCAGCACGGCCCCATGCAGCCACGCACCACCCCCTTGCCCGCTCGCAGCGGTGCTCCCAGGCTGCTTGCGGCTCTGCGGGCAGCAGCGCTCGGGGCACCGAGTGCCCCGGCTTCTTCACGATGTGCAGCCAGCCAGAGACTTTTCCCCGCCGACCTCCTTCCATAGGGCGCGATAAGGAGCCAGTGAGCCAGAAATGTCTCCTCTCCGCCACGGCCAGCCAGCCTGTCACTGAAATGATCTCAAGGTCCATCCGCGCACACACGGCTTTGTCGCATGGCTGCGAAGGCGCGGGGGCGCAGCCCTCGGCACAGCCTGCCAGAGAAAGGCTTCAGAAGGGCTGGCGACAGCACGATGGAGGCCACCGGCGGCTGGACCACGGGCGGTGGAGCTGCAAGGCCGGGAAAAGCCAGGAAGGGCAAGGAAGAGCTATGGGGAGCTGCCTCTGCCCGCACATCGGCACCTGCAGAAACAGCAACCAGCGCACAAAAGTTGTCGGGGGAGGAGGGGATGGGAAGCTCTTTTCCGTTCCTGGTTGAGCAGAAGTTGGCATTTCGGTAACAAACTACATTAGTAGGTATAAACACGGTAATTAGCTATAGAAGTGCTGGGTTCGTACCTGTAATTAATTGTTCCCGGAATCAATTTAGCTATGTGAGAAGGGACCTGCCTGTTGTGGTGTTTAATGCAATCTATCCCTTTCTTATAAATACATAATGTGCAGGTCTAATAAAAACATATACTAAAAAAATTAAAAACTGATGTTTCTTTGATATTTGTGAATGGATGACTTCCTGGTAATTAAAATTACATTATGCTGGGATAACAAATATACTTAAAACTGACCAGTACTAATTAAAAAGAAACCTGAGCTCATTTTTGCTTGCTTTAGGCTCTTCATTTTAATAACTATCATCTCATGCTTTGAGCAAAGCTGCTCTTTTTCTCTAGAGGATTCAGAGTTTACATGCATTTAATCTCATCTGCAGCATTGCAACTACCTCAGCAGCACAGCCCTGCTACCCCAAGTCTCCAGCGAAGTGCTATCTGCAGTGACAAATATGCCAAAAGGAAAACATAATCAGCCTAGATGGTATCTTTGCTTTACAAAGGCTGCTTGTGATGCCTGTGCTTTGACTCAAAACTCCCTGCACATTGGCTTTTTAATCATGAGATCCCTTTTTCAGCACAGCATCGAGAGTAACAACTGCAGCACAATGAGCCAGCTTCATAGATATGGGAATGTTTAGATTTCCCTGCCAGTGACTAAAGGCCTTTAGCTTTCACTAGCCAGTCCCAGCTCGCATTGTTGTTGCCTGTTGATTTGTCTTCTCTCATTATTCCTTGACATGCAGCTCTCCACCCACGCCCACACTAACAACCCTCACACAAAGCGCATTGAGGTATTAACCAGGTTACAAGTTCAATGGAAAATTACACTAAGATTGTGCTGTGTGGCAATATAAAGGGATGGCATTCACTCTCCCAAAGAGCCTGTTAAAAACACAGCTGGGTTGTTTTTTCCCCTTTTAAGCATCCTAACAAAAACAATTTTTCGAAGTCAGGGATGTATATCTGCGTGTATGTGTGTCCATCCGTGCTTTAGGTACAATGACAACAGACAGACACAGGCGTGCACTGCGCCTCCACCACTGACTGGCACGGTGCAAACTCCCCTCTGGAAATTCTGCCGGATTCTGGAGTTCGTTTAGAGTATCCCCAGAAACCCGAGCTAAATAAACAACCTCCTCCTGCTCTCAGCTGCAATTAGATACGTGAACCTATCTTCTTTTTGTTAGCCCAAATTACGGGCTGGTGGAAGGGCTGAAAGTCTATAAAAACGTTTCTTAAGAACCCCTCCTTACTGAAAACTGAAAATAAAATCAAAATAAAACTTAATGAGATTAACCTAACACAGTAACAAAATTTGCAACACCACACTATAAGGTTAAAAAGAAAATAGTATAATAAAGGAAATACAAAGGCTTTGGCATGGTTTTTACAATCAACAATGGTTAATCTTGATATGTAGTTGTGAACAACTTCAAAACACTTAAGTTTAAAACTCTTGCAAGCACTTTTAATTGATTAGGAATGAATTCTAGATGCACAAAGATGATTGGACTGTGAACAGTAGTACAACTATATCTAAGAACAATTAACTCTTGCCGACCAAAAAGAAACGTATGATGCATGAAAATGTGTATAAAACATCTATAGAATATTCTTGTCAAATATAAATGAAATTAACTTTATTATAGAAATCATTCTGGGAGATTTCTAGGGAAGACAAATACTTACATTTCGACATAAAACAAATTGGATTATATCGAAGACACAATCTACCTTTTATCTATCAAACTCTTTTCTTCATCGAAGCTCTCTCTTAACCCCTGTTTGCACATAGCTTCAGCCGTTAACAACCTTTGGAAATACCAACAGATATTTTTCTTACATAAATCTAGTGCGTATTGTTCCAGGTTTAATTATATGCAATGGAATGATACAAACTTGGAACATCAATCCATAATCTATGAACAGATTGGTAGAAGTATTCGATATATCTTGATAAAACTCTTAAATTCGTGGCAAAGCTTGTTGATCATGGCTTCTTTTTTTTTTTTTCTTTTCTTTTTTTTTAAACAACTTCATGACCAACACAGATCAAACATCCATCCAGTCTACATTGTTCTTTTTTTTTTCATTATAACATACAAATGCCCATTTACAAATAATACACCAAAATGAATAAAAGTTTGGATACCAAAATGAAGATTTGTTCCAACTGATATAATGCCTTCAGTGTACAAAGGTCCATGTGAAAGTCTTTTCCATGTGTTACAGCATAGGGCACAGTTGCAGTACAGAAGTACTCTGAGAGCCATTCTTCCTTTATAAAATACTGCTGAACATCCAACTGTTGTCCATATAGTCATTTACGGAATTAACACATGTTTTACTGTAATCTTGGCCAGTATTGAGACATATCAGGTTCACTGCCAGGAACTTGAACTGGAACTGACACTCCAGGGGAAATGAGACCTGAAAATTGAGAGGGAAAATGGATATTTTAGTTTTTCTGTACAATAGCACAATTTTTGCTTTACAGTTTCACAGATTTGAGCTTGTATTCCAGTAAACATTAAATCCCATCATCTATGGGCCTGTGGAATTGGGGGTTGGGGAGTGTATATATTTTTAAAACTATGCACATCTCACTGATTGTTGTTATAAATAAACTGTCATGCGTTGAGATAAACGCCAGAGCCTCGGCTCGTTTGTATCAGTTGAGAATTCAGCCCAAAATACACTGAACTGTTCTATTCTTTTGAAGAGTGTCTGTTTTGTTCCCATTTATGCTGACACTTGCCCTTTCTACCCTGATTTGCCTTTTTTATGCATGGGCTAATATTTCTACAGGTTCCCTGCCTCTTTGATGACTTCAAGTCTTTAGCAATAAATGATGTCTGACACAGACACAATAAAAATGTGCCCAGTCCTGCAAACACTTTCACATACACTTAACCTCACCAGTGTGGATATCTCTGCTGAAATTTAATGCTGAAATAAATGCTGATTTAGAACTTAATTATACAGGGAAGATTTTGAGGGATGGGGGGCTCCCTAAAGAGCTTGCCCCTGTCCTGCTATTTCAATACCACCTCTGTTAATCATCTTTCCTCCAGAAATCATCTAGCCCTCCAGAAGCAGCTTAAAAATCAGAATTCTTGCTCTCATTTGCAAGGTTATATATTGTCATCTTCTGTCTGGTATGGCAGCAACAGAGAGACCTCCCCCAGTGATGGGGAGAGACTTCTCACAGCGAATACATGTGAAAAGCCTGGTGGCTGGAGTGAGGAAACCACGCCAGCAGGAAGGCTGGAGGAGCACGGAGTCACTCACCTGTGGAAGTGGTGCCAGAGGTGCCCATGGGCTGGCTGTTCATGTGTGTCTGCATGTGAGGAGGGGTGTATGTATCATAGCTCCGTCCATTCACCGATGGACTGGTGGGCAGCATGCAAGAGTAGGAGGAGGTCTGGCTGGGTACCGGGGGCTGTGGGAGCAAAGGACAAAGTATTAAGTGTCACTGGAAGTAAAGACAACATCACTTTCCATGCAGCGTGCAGCAGCAAAAATGAGCTTCAAGTTTCAAATTCAGGGACCCCAATGTAAAGACCTAAATAGGAGCCCAACCAAGCAGCCCCTTCACGGAGGCTTTTGGTCTAAAAACCAACATGGACGGTCGCTGGTGCTTTTCCAGACATCCTTGGCAGGCAGATCCCTACATCTAGATGCTGACGGAGTTGTTACATCCCTAAGCCTGAGTGCTGCCCTCGTTTATACCCATGTAAAAGGAAGATGTCTCATAGCATTTGCAGCCAGAGACAGGGTCAGCATCTTACCTCACACTTGGTGCTGTAACTAAAATTACTCCACTGAGGAACACAGGCTGGTCCTGCACCTGCAAGCCTGGGGCACATACACACAGACCATGCGTGGGTTGGGAGGACCAAGGCTCTGAAGAGGAATCCCCAAACCCATGCGCACTGATCCCCATCAGAGCCGCAGTCGCCCCAAACCCATGCCAGCAACACCTCAGAATAGACATCTCCATTTACCTCAAATCCAGCCCCTAAAACCTGATTTGCCAGAAGGGGCAGCAGCTGGGGGCAGGGGCTCAGGGATGCCACAGCACCAGGGAGGGACCAAGTAGGGTCATTGCCTGCTTCATGCTGCTGGGTGACTGGGGACCAGGGCAGCCTTGACCCCGGGAGGCAGTGAGGGGGCAGGAAGCAGGATGAGTAATTCCCGCTCTGTGCACACAAGACCCGACACGTCTGCACATATTTCCTGTCTGCACATCCCTGGCACACACCATCTCCAGCAATACTGACAGCCTCAGTTCCTGAGCACGCATGCTGGGCTTTGGGAGGACCAGCAATGCTCCGTGTGTCTGCAGGGAGATGCCAATGGCTCGGCCGCCCAGTCTCCCTCTCCTACACTGCGTGGCTGCCCTGCCACAGTGACCACGTAGGCAGCGTTTTCCAGAGCAGCTCACACGTGCTGTGTCCCTGCCCAGGTGCCCAGTGGTGAATCAGGGCCTTCCTGCTTTCCCAAGGGTCCCCTCCTGTATCAGCCTTTTGATCTTTTGTCATCTGCTGCCAGCCCACTGCCGGGAATGGCGCCGCCAGCCTCCAACGTCACGAAACAGCAACCTAGCCAACATCATTTCTTTCCATAGACTTGCAAGACTCTAACTTTATTTGGTTAATTTTGGTTCAGCAATTAGTAACATCGTAATTGCCGCAGCGAAGGAGTCAGGCTCTCTAATCTGCTCGCCTGTCTCTAGCAGTGGTCAATGCTGTGCGCCTCAGACAAAGCTGTAAAACTCCCGTAATTGGCCAGCACCTTCCTAGGCCAACCCCACCATTAAAAAAGGAGGAATTTTGCATCTGAAAGGTCTATAGAAACAGACCCCAAAGGAATAGATTTCTTCCTAACCCAGCTGGTGATCAGCTAATGCTTTCAGGCATGAGGATTGACAGCTCTTGCAATTCTGGCTTAGCTGGCATAACCACTGATGCTAATCACATCCTTCCCTCTCTCAGGTGTTCCTAATGTGCTGCTGCCACATTACCTACACCCAGAAGGTCGGATCCCTCCAGCAGCTTATTCAGGCAGCAATTTCCACAATATGGCATCAGTGAGTTCCAGAGGTTAACCACATTTTTTTCCAAATAGCATTTTTTATCCCAGATTTTTTGCCATGCAAATTTGAGGACTTTTCTCTTTTAAAATCTGGGAAAAATGCTTGTTGAGCACCACATCTTTCAGTGCCCTTTCCCTTCTGATTCTCCCAAATAGGTCAGCTTTCCAGATGCCAAGGAAGCCTTTGGGTGCCTGTTTCCCTGCAGCATGGTTTGGGTCCACAATCCCTCATCACGCAGAGGAAGGGCCCCCACCCACACTCCCGCACACCCCAGGGGCCACCGAGTCCCGAGGGAATGTCGTGCCATGGTGTGGCACTGGACTTACTTGCATAGGCAGGTTGTTGGCCATGGTGAAGCTGGGCATGGGCGGCAGCGCGCTGTACGTGTTCGTGAGCGCCGTGTCCGTCCTGCCCAACATGGAACCTGATGTGAAAGAGGAAACTATAATAGAATAGACAGATAGATGGACACATTAGTTTAACCACAGTCACAACTGGCAATACGGTCTCAGAGTCTCATTTTCCCCAGAGGATGGATGGACGTGAGCGGGTTGATGGCATTACCGGGGGTGGTTGGTTGTGGGATCGGCTGGTAAACGCTTGTGCTGAAACTACTACTGATGGGAATGTGGCTGGGAGTGTTGCTGGCTTGTCTTCGCTGGTTCCTCAGCTTCTCTTCCCTTCTCCACTTGGCCCTTCTGTTGGAAAACCACACCTGGAAATACAGCATTTGAGAGACGTGAGTGACCTTACAAGGACTAGAGGCACGGGGCCTCCCCCACGTAGCTCAAGGCCATGGCTTGCAGTGGAGCAAAGCAGCGGGTGAAAGCAAAGCCAGCTGCTGCTATTTTCCTGAAAGAGGGATATGGGCAAATACTTGATCATAAATATGGGTTGCCCTGTGCTTTGATAAGCCAGGAGTAACAAAATCAGAATAGTAATAGTAAAAACAATAATAGTTATAATTGCAGAGCAAATCACTACCTGTATCCTTGCTTCAGGCAGGTCTATTTTAGCAGCTAGTCTCTCTCTTGCAAACACATCGGGATAGTGGGTCCTCTCAAATTCTGTAGAAGGAAATAGTCTTGCATTAGT
The DNA here is from genome assembly GCF_000691975.1 of Corvus brachyrhynchos. NCBI lineage: Eukaryota > Metazoa > Chordata > Aves > Passeriformes > Corvidae > Corvus > Corvus brachyrhynchos. Next base: position 3,404,306 of record NW_008236509.1, on the reverse strand, counting down.
TGCGGAGTTAATGCAGCTTACTGTGAAATCAGAGTTGTTCTTGCACTGCCTGTGCTCTAAATGCTCTTAAGAAGCATCACTGCAAAGGCAAAGCTGAGCTTTCTGTCTGTGTGTTAGGATGGAGGACGCCTTGCCTGCTGGGGAGTATTGCTATGGGGATGGGCAGGCTTGGGTGCAATCTGCATCTTTCAAGAAGCAGTGAGGGCTTCTGCCTCCACTGAGGGGGTCCCCAAGGCAGCTCTGACCCTGTCACCACGAAGCGAAATGGCGCATCGCTAAATAACAGCACAAAACGAGAACAGAGCTCCGCAGCAGGTCAGAGGCGAGGTGCGCCCAGGCCAGTCAGGGAAAAGGGCACCTGATCCCAGCCCCAGGCAGCGGCAGCACTGGGGATGAGGAGCGTGTGTATGGACAGGCATGGAGGGCGCTGCGACCCCCGGCCGGGGGCGGGGGCGCCAGGGGGGAGGGGGAGCGTGTGTAGGGACAGGCATGGAGGACTCTGCCAGCCCCCTGCCTGCCCTCACCTCCCCGGCTGTGCAGCCTGGCCAGGGACGCAGCCCAGCGGACAGGAGGAGAGTTTTCCCCCAGGGCGCAGCCCGGGGTGCCGAATCGGTGTTCCGGTATGATCTGCGCCCTGAATACTTTGCCTTTGAAAACCATTTTAACAGCTTTTCAGGGCAAACTACGGCCACTAATGAATATTTGGAGCTCCGTGAATAAAAGAGCATGGAGGGAGCCACAGAGTTTAAATATATACATATATATATGGCACAGGAATGCTGTGCTTACATTCAGCTGTTAATGTAGTCGGGGCACATTTTGCTTTTCTCTCCTGCTTCAGCCATAGGAAAATGTCACTCACCTTTCTCAAGGGCTTCGATTTGCTCTTGGGTAAAGGATGTCCTATTTCTCTGCAGCTTTCTTTTCAGCTGGAGTCTCATTTGGGCCTCATCTGAATCTTCTCCATTAGAGCTGATGGAGTTAGTGTTTTCCCCTCCTCCCTCCTGTTGCGGACAGCCATCTGTGGAGCCAAGAGTCAGAAAGTGAAATGCAGGTACCTTTGTTTTAAGATCCCTATCAGAGAAATAACGCAATTGGAAACAAGTTCAGCCATGTTTGCTGACACCCTCCCTTAAAAATGTCTCAGGTATCAAAGCAACACAGCGCTGATGGCATGGGTAACACAGAAACATTTCAGTTTCCAGCCTTATCGTAAGCATCGGAGATGAGGAATTATGATCACCTGGTCTTAATTTCATTTTGTTTTCCCTCTGGAATAAAACCTGCATAAAAATACTTTCCCCTGAAAGTGATTCTTTCCATGAATCCCTGCTGGAGTGCCATGGCAGTCTCCTCTGTCTGCTGCATTTATTTACCTATTGCTATATTTAAAATAGTGATGTTCAGTATTTCAGATTATCTATAATCAGTAATTCCTATCTAATCAATTAGATGTTGATAGGTTTGCAGAAAATGCTATTAAGAAACCAAACCAAGCTTGTAATCTTTTTAAAAAAATATTTATCCAGTTTTTATTTGAATTCTGCACAGTCAATTTCATTTTAAAGGTTGTGAATTTAGAAGTGCCTGCATTGTTCTGCAGTTTTATTCAACTATTGTATGAGTGTGCATTGCCTTGACACCTATTACTGAGCACAGCTGTAATTATATCATCACCAAGAACAGGCTATAATTGCTGAAAATGGAATTTTATATTTAGATAAAAGGACTGTCCATTCTTTGTAATGTGTTGCACCAGAGAAAAGTAAGATTTCTTTTAAAATTTTAACATGTAATTTTAAAAGAAATAGTAGCGAGTTCACTAACTAGCTAAATACGCTGTTCTGCAGCTGAACGTTTGGCATATCATTTAAGTGGTCCATTTTTAATTAGGGCATTTCCACCACTTTTAATGTAATTTCTGTCATTAAACAGGGGAAAGTTTCATTGTGCTCCGTGCTCGGGCAGAGGCGGCTGCGGCCCGGGGCCGGCTGGTGTTGGGGGGCTCCGCGGGCACCCCCGGCTGCCGGGGCCGGAGGGACGGAGGCTGCTGGCGAAGCAGAGAAGTCGTTGTCCTAAATGAGCTCTCCCTCTCCTTTCAAAGCATATTTTTCGAGGCGTTTTGATGTCGCATAAAGAGGGAGCCGGGGTGAGGGACGCATGGGCTACTTATGCTAATTCCCTTGAAAAGTTACGCCAAAAATAAATAGCGACACTCCCGCGACATCCTTTAAATATTGTGGGAAATCAACTTTAAAGTAATATCATTTATAATCGGCGAACAATGGCCCTGGTCTTCAAAGCTCGGGGGGAATTGTGACAGGATCTGGTGGGACCCTTTCAACCACTTTGAAATGTTTTAAAACCCGAACTTTCTCCTCCATTTAAACACAGGGATTCAGCGGCCGTGGTCACCATATGGGCGGCCGCAGCCCCATTGAGGCGGCCGGCGGCG
>NW_008236509.1:3400605-3401741 GCF_000691975.1 Corvus brachyrhynchos | reverse complement strand
GCCCCCCGCGCCGGGAGGGCTCCGCAGCGCGCCCCGAACCTGCCGGGGAGCGGAGGGAGCCGCGGGACCGCTCCCGAACCGGGAGCCCCCCTTGACCCCCACCCTTTAGCTCCAAACTTCTGAGGCCATACTTTTTTGCCACCCCGTCTCGGAGTGCTCCCCATCTCCCCAAAATCTTTCAGCCAGCTGAAAGTTTTCCCCAAACTCGCTTATGGTCATTTCCAACCCCAGCCTGGACAATTAAGATATCTTGTTTTTAGACACACACGCCTTTTTTTTTTTTTTTCCCTTTGGGTTTTGGTTTTGTTTTTTGTTTTTTTTTTTTTTTTTAAAGCCCCTAAAAGGAGCGATCTCAATAGGGCTGTTCCACCTTCCAGACCTAATCCGTAAGAAAGCAAGTGAATGTCCGTCCCTATTATCCTATAGCCAGACCATCTGACGCTGGGTATAGGATTTGTTTCCTGGAAAAAAAAAAAAAAAAAAAAAAAAAGAAAGAAAAAAAAAGACGCTGGGAAATAAAATCATTCCTTAGTTTCTTAGTGTCTTAATCAGTGAGGCGGAAAACAAGCAAAAAAAGATAGCAAACCAATTGCAGCACCTCTCAGCTATAGAGCCGGGATCAAAACATTGTAGCATCTGTTGAAAGAGAAAGTGTCTAAATCCTATAGAAGGCTTTAGTCTTATAAGAGAGGGAGGGGAGAAAAAAAGATAAGAAACAGTGTCTCGGTGATCCCTAAAACCACTAAATCACTGGAGAATTTCTCCCGGATAGAGATGTCTCTTTTTGTTCTGTCAGCCCTCATGTATCCATTATTTTATTCACTGCTGCATGGCGTTTATCAGATTGAGACCATATTTGTACCCCTCTGAGACCTAACCTCGCCTTATGCTTTTTGAGTAATGGACTCTTAAAATCCAGTAACATACCCCTGCAAGGGAAAAACATTAGAGGGAGCATGAATATTCCAGAGGAAATCCATTTTATTAATTTTAATTTTGCCATGCGGATGTTTTAAGTGCCTGCCTGCCTCCCCCTCGCCTCTGCTGCCCACGCACACACGCGCCCCCGGCCCGAGCCAGCCCTGCCCCGCACCGCTTCATTTCGGATATTGCGATTTAGGAGAGGGCTCCCGAGG
>NW_008236509.1:3399285-3400157 GCF_000691975.1 Corvus brachyrhynchos | reverse complement strand
AGGGGAGCCGCAGGTGGGGCCGAGGCGGGGCGGGCGGGCGGCAGCAGCCGCCCCGGTTCCTGGGGTGGACATCGTGCAAAGCAAAATGTAAAAAGAAAACCCCACAACCAAACAACAAAAAACACCAAAGTGGGGGTGGGGGGAAGCGAGGGCTCCGCTCTATCTTTCTAGTGTCCTTCATAGACTGTTTTCTTCTCTTAAAACTGACATGTCTAATTGGCAAGCGGTGCCATATCGTGTCCAGAGGTCTCCTGTGGAACATTTCTACAGCTGTCTCCTTCAACTAGACGCTTATTCATGTCGCCTTAATGAGAAACAAAACGATCTCTAATGAGCAATTACATAGCGACAGAATTGTTCCCATAACAAATTCTTGCGTGTGACAGAAACATCCTTTGTACCAGATATTCCGCACACTGTTACTGATTTTTTTTCCTTGCGGGGTGAAAACAAAAAGCAGCTTGTTGTATATAGACACCTCTTCTAAAGGAATGACCAGAGCCAGGGAGAGCCGAGCCTCAACAGAGCCCGTATTCAAAAAGAAGCCATTAACCATCTTAAGTATGTAACGTAACATCCCATTATCCTTCATATTATCCCCTTGTCATTCCTACAACAAATACCTATTAATCTTCAGGATAAACAGTTTTCTATATTTACAAAGTTGTTTCGGGTCCATTGAGGAGGAATTACAATCAGCCCTACGGAGATAGTTACCGATCGCCCCGGCTTTGGGGAGAGACCCTGACGCGGGAAGGTGGCCCGGGCAGGGAGCGGGAGCCCTAATTACCGGGTGATGGGCGAGGTTAAGGCTCAGCCCCGGATCCCGCCCGGCTGCCGGCACCGCAGCTCGGCGGACGCGGCTTTGGCCG
>NW_008236509.1:3397274-3399161 GCF_000691975.1 Corvus brachyrhynchos | reverse complement strand
GGGGGGGCGGGCCGGAGCCGATCCGGGCCGCCCCGGACTGGGGAGCGGCGACCGGGTTGTCCCTTACCTTGTGTGGGCTGCCCAGGTACCGAGGTGCCGGGATACCAGCCGGGTCGGGTGCCCCAGGTGCCCGTCTGCCCGTTCAGCATCCTTAGCTTGTCGTACATCCCGTCGGCACCCATCTGTTGCTTTTCGCTAGCCAGGTTGCGTAGGACTCTGTTTATCGACGACACCTGGAAGGCAAAGGACAGGAAAGGCAATGGTAGTGCGGTAGCGCGCTCCCCGCCAGCCACCCGCGCAACCCCCGCGTCCCTCTGCGCAGCGGGCGGCTCGACCTGGGCGCAAGTCAAGGCTTCCCTGAGCGCCGGCTGCGCTCTGCGGCCGCCCCGCACCGCCGAGTCCCAGCCGCCCCGACTCGCTCACTGCTGGTGGTGGTGGTGCAAACAAACAAACAAACCACGGGGGAGGGGGGGAAAAAAAGCAAAGGAAAAAAAAAAGCCCCAAACCCAACCCTGCAAAACCAGAGTGATGGCTTCGACTGATGCTCGCAGTCCTGAGGCGCCAGGCGCAGGGGTGACCCGCATATTGCTTTTTATTTTTTTCCCTCCTTAAAGGCATTTGTCAGATTCTGTATGAAAAAATGCGTCTGACCCTGCCACATGCAAATGATGTGAACCTGCTATTCTCTCCTCTGATACCAAAACAAAGGAAGCAGAGGCTCGCTACGGCTACCCAGCATTGTACACAGCACACAGGAAGGTTTTTTTCATGAACTTACACTGGGTATATTATCGTTGGTACAGACCCCCTCTGATAGTAATCTGTCTCGAATCTCCCACGCAAAGATGGAGGGGCACTCTCGTTTATACTGCGCTATTTTGCTTACAACTTCTGGAGTCGCTACTCTCGGTTTACTACCTCCGATTGCCCTGGGTCTGATGGAGCCAGTTTCGTAATACCTGCCCAAAATTTTACTCACACATCCATTCGACACCTGGATAGGGAAGTGGACAGAAAATCACATTATTAATAATTTCAAGACAAAAATAAAATTGTTTAAGTATGCATTAAACAATGACAAGCTTACGTTTTGATTGTCCAGCACTTGGACTTTTGCATCTGCATGGGTCTATAACACAAAAATATACCTTAAATGGTATGAGAACTTACTTAGAGAGTCTTTTTTTTCTTAAAAAAAAATTACATTCGTGGCCCTACCCTCTACAAAAGTGATACTTTAAAAACATTTGGAAGAAAAAAAAATCATCTGGTCAAAATGTAATTCTCTTAGTATCAATGTTAAAATACGCCTTAAATGCGAACAATAGGTAAACCAGACTAGTCTCCATCCTTCTCACTGCTCTTAGCCAAAGGACTTGCGGGGGAAGGGGTGAGTGAGGGGTTTTCAAGACCTACATTTACAAAATACCCCTGAACTGCGCCAAATTGCGTGAGTGTCCATAAGGACAGATTCCAGGCTAGAACAGCGTGGCTTTGAGGGGGGTTCTTTTTTCTCTCTCCTTTTTTTCGCTTTTTTTTGTAGAAAAAAAAAAAAAAGAAAAAAAAAAAAAAAAAAGCAGTAAGCCACGCCAAATGCATACAGATATCACAAAATCATAAGTAAATACGGGGGGGAAGGAGGGAAGGAGAGGAAACTGAAATTATGCCGAGCCGTATAATTCAGTTTATTACAGCAAACTAACTGTAACGACAGCACAGGTTATCACCGGATGGAAATAAGGGGGAACGAAAAGTAAAAATTTAAATATTTTAAAAGGCATATATAAATATATACGCATCGAAAGATCTATTTGCAGCAACAATCAAGCAGATGGATCGTTTTATTAGGCTGGAAGGCGGGTGGTGGTGGTGGTGGTGGGTGGGTGT
>NW_008236509.1:3393989-3394572 GCF_000691975.1 Corvus brachyrhynchos | reverse complement strand
GGCCGCGAAGGGGCGCGGAGTCACTTACTGTTCTGCATGTTGGGCTGATAGAGCAGTATCCCACGGGGGTCGCCTATAGCAGTCTATCAGTGACAAAATAGGCGTTAATCAGGGGAGGCAGTGCACACAGTTAAGCTGCAGAGAGGCTAACATCTCACCGGCTAACTTTGTTATCTTAGGCATCTTCCCCCGATTAGTTTAAGGATTTGGGGGCTTTAATACCTCAAGGCAAAAATGTACATATGTATCCCTAACTCGCAGGGGAAAAAAAATTAAGAAAAGCAGCCCGCCAAGTGGTTTCTCGTTTTAATTGCATGCAGGTGGCGTATTGCCTCGTCGTTAGTGCTCTTCGCTGAGGTGGTGTATTAAGTGGAGCGACAACAATCACAAAGAGAGTCCGAAGTCATGTTTTTAAACTTGCCTGAAAGCGGGGTGGACTGTCCTCTCATACAATTTAGGGACTCGCACATCTGCGTGTCACTAGTTAAAGTCTTCCCTCTAGGACAAAGCAGAATAAGTACATTAAAAAGTGTGGAGCGACGCCGAGAAGGTGTGCGGGGCGGCGGGACGCGGCCCGGGGGGA
>NW_008236509.1:3390253-3393879 GCF_000691975.1 Corvus brachyrhynchos | reverse complement strand
TTCCCCTTTCCGCGCGGCACTAGCAACTTTTTCTCCCCCAAACTCCCCGTCTTGTGATTAACTTCTTTTTTGGTCTTTAGATCTTCCCCTTTTTCACTGTACTGTGACACACGCTGTCTACCTCGCCTCACTGCTTTAAAAAGTAAGAACAGGAGGGGGTGAGAACTGTTAAACAAAGCCTACAGAAAGCGAACAATGGCTTCCATTCTGCTCCTCTACCCAAACCCCGAGTGCAGAAACCCAGGCTCCTTAACCAGCCGCGCAGCTTCCCAACTCAACGGACCAACAACCCTCCAACTTACAAAGAGCAGAGAAACAAGCCCCTTCTCCCTTCATTAGTGCCTGCCTTGACCCAGCGCCTGGACAGTCCCCAGCGCCTTCCCCCCCACCCCCCCGCTCGCTCCCTCCCTCCCTCTCTCCTTCCTTCCACTACTCCCTCTCTCCTCCTCTCGCCACCTTCCTTCCCTCCCTCCCTCCTTCCCTCTCCACCCCCCGGCCCACTTATTTATTTATTTATGCGTCCCCATGTATTTATTTAAAATCGTCGCGGGTGAAAATGGAAAAGTAATTTCTCGTTATAAATATCTGGCGGTAATTGTGTTACTGGTGCGAGTTGTTAGGGGTTGTAAAAAGATACAACAGCTCAGTGGGGTGCTCAATTGGGGAGGGACAATTACAATAAAGAGCCCATTCAAGGGGGTTGCTTAAAAAAAAGGAGGTAAAATAATGAAATAGTCGCAGCCTTCATTTTCTCTCCCTTTTTTTCGCCTAAAAATACTCATTCTCTTTCTTTTGCGCCTATAATGAATATTAATTTTACTCTTCCTGCATATGATGGAGAAATCAAAGAGGCACGTTTCCCCATTCAGGACTAGCCATGGTATAATTTATTAAGTAGCTTTTAGTAATCTTAAATCCATAAAAATAAACATCAAACAAGTACTTTCTCGCAGCATGAAGACTTTAACTGGTAAATATTTACTGCTCTTTGGAGAGCTACCTGATTAGCAGCAGAGCAAGCTACACTGTACTTCAATGGAGATGTGGTGATATCTCCTTCAGCTGAACTGAACGTGAAGTCATCCCTTTAATACACCGAACACGTCTGCATAGGCACACACCGAACGGGAAACACACTACTCCAGACACAATTTCCTCCCATGTTTCATGCACAAATCATAAACACGGGGCCTACGGGGTGAAAGAAGCCCTCCAAAAAGGCACCAGTAAACTTCCAGCACTCAGCTCTGCCCGCACGGACCTCAGAAATGACACTGAGTGGGTTTAAAAGAAAAGAAGGGGGAAAAAGCAGGAGGGAAAAAAAAAAAAAAAGCCACGAAAAAAAAAAAACCCAAACACAGCCGAAAGCGGTTTACAATAGAGGGCGAGGGTAACCAAGGTCTTCAGCAAGGTAAGAGGAGGCGTGGGGCAAGGAGCTGTGTGTCTGCTCAGCAACTCGCCACCGCCTCCAGCCAGCGGCCGGGCAGCCCCGGCCAGGCCCGCCGGCCCCGCAACACGAGCGCGAAATCGCCTTCTCCTGCCGTGCCCCGCACTCGCTGCTACCCCGCAGGACCCCCGACACCACCGGGCCCGCGGGACTCGGCCGGCTCCCTCCGAGAACTGGGATGCAATTTGCCGTGTCCTAATAGGCCGGGCCTAATCTGCAACTCGGTTTTTAATCTCCAAATCTTCATATAATCTCATGGCAGAGAGCATTTTTTCCCCCTCTCCCGGTGAAACCGTAATTAGACGTTAAGGGCAAAGTTTCGCGTTCCCGGAGCAAACGTGAAAAAGAAAAACGAATCGGTTTGCGATGAGTTGTTGGTGAAGGTCAGCAGCTATAAACATTTATTGTTAAGGCCCACTTTTATTATTTTATGCCCCTAAGATGGAGAAGATGCAGTCACTTTTCTTTTCTAGTACGTTGTTGTCGTTTTCCAAAACAGGCTCTGCCAGGTACATTGAATCATTCGAGAAAGTTTGTTTTTAAACTTTCCAGAAATTATTCCTGCTCTGCACGCCCATGTAAACCCTCCGTGCAAAGCGTTACAAGGTTAAATTCAAACCCAGATTTGTTTTGCAATTGCACTTGCGAGGAAAAAAGGAATCAAGTTTATTGCTGCCCTTCGCTGGAGCAAATATTATTTTTTTTCTTGCATGGTGAAGAGTTTGCAACTTCTTAAAAATTAAAAAAAAAAAAAAAAAAAAGCTTTGCTGTAGTGGGGGATTGCAGAGGTGGATCAAAGGGGCTCTTATAGAAATAAGAGATGTTAAGGGTTTTTAAATTAAAAAAACAATTAAGGCATATCGATTTATAGAGGGAGTAAAAAAAAATTCCCCAAAGCCGGAGCACGGCGAGCCCCGGCGCCGCGCAGGGACGGGGCCCTGCGGCCCCCGCCGTGCTCGGTGCGGGCTGCTCCGCGCCCCCGGCGCTTCTCCCGCGCCGGAGCTGGGAAAGTTGCCGGCACTAGGGACAAGTTGGGAAGATCCCCGGGTGGCTGATTAAAGCTGACAGCCCTTCAGCTCCGCTCAGCTCCCCGCCTGTACCGCGCCTGGGAGCTGACTTGGCCTAGGATATGGGTTATTTTTATTTATTTTTTTTTCCCCATGCAACTCTCCCGGCCGCTCGCTCTGTGTTTTTCTCTACCATCAGGGGTGAGCCTTCCCTAACCGAGACCGCAGAACACAAAGCAGAAGTCAGGGACGGGGCCGCCCCGGGGGGCAACGAGGCACCGCTTGCCTCCCTCTCTCCCTCCCACGCGGCGTGGCGTGGGGCCGGAGCTCAGCTCGGGTCCCGCCGCCCCTACGAGCCGGGTACCGGCAGCATCGGCACCACAGACACCGGCACTTGTGCTTTCCCTGACCAGCAAACGCTGCGTGGGAATTATTGCTGCTGGTGTTGGCATTGGTTTCCGAGTCAGATGCTTTAGCTTTTCCAGAGGACACGGGCTTATGTGAAAGGCAGAAAGTTTGTGAGCTCCTGGGCTGGAAAGTTCCCTGGGAAGCTCTCCGGAATGCAAATGGGAATATGAGAGAGAGAGAGAGAGTGAGAGAGAGAGGAGGGGTGAGAGAGAGAGAGCCCTGCCTAAATATTAAAATGCAAGGAGGGAGAAGTTGGGAGAATAAATGAACAGACTCACCTTTATGAGGCATCCTGTCTTGTTGTCAAAGCTCCTGTCAATAGTTTAACAGCGCACTGATTTGAAATGATGGTGCTTTAAAAAGAGTTGCCAGCAAAATAGTTTTTCTCCACTGAAGCTGCTGGTTGTGTGATCTTGAATTCCTGGGAAGGAGACAGAGATTGACAATAAAATGGGCTGTCAGTGACTGGAGAGCGAGAGATAAAAGAGTGTGTGAGTGAAGTGGGGAGAGAGAGGCAGAGCACACCTATGCTGATTGGTGATGGTTCAAGTGTATTAATGTGTGTGTGCCTTGGTCTCTGCCTCGCCTCCACTGCTCTTCACTGGCCCATTAGTGAAGCCTGACCTCTGTCATCATCTTCCAGCAAAACACTTCCTCCCTGCGCCCGGACCCGAGCGGGAAATGCGGCGGAGCGGCGGCCGGCGGTTCAAACCCACTAATCACTCCGCAACGTGCAAACGCCGCCCGCTCCCACCCGAATATCG
>NW_008236509.1:3384924-3389977 GCF_000691975.1 Corvus brachyrhynchos | reverse complement strand
AGATCAATTTGCATTTAAACAGTTCGCTCCAGTCCGACAATGGAGATAAGGGGAAAATAAAATGCAAATGGTAAAGACATAAATATTTGGGAGACAGGCGCTTTGTCAGCGGTGAATCGCCCGGAGCTCCCCGAGGCCGCAGCCCCCCTTCCCCGCTCCCGGCTCTGAGAGCGGGAGGCTCTGCCCGGCCGGGAAAGAGCAGAGCAAATACACCATTTACTTTGTGTATTGAGGGCTCTTGTGAAAGGCCCTGAAGAGTCCTTTACCAAACACTCACCAACTTCTCCCACGTGCCATTTGTTGACTAAGGGCTGCCGGTCTGATTTTTTTTTTTTTTAAAGAGATGCCACGGAGGCGTTGGAGAAGGGCAGAGCCGGGCGCTGGGCAGTGCTGCCGCTTTGTGCCCTTCCGAAGAGGCTCCCCCCTCCTTCCCTCTCCTTTTGCAAGGGACCCCCTTCACTGGCTGCCAGAAACTCAAGAGGGAAAGTAAGTAAATGACTTTGCTGCTCTGACCACACACCACAAGTACATTTGTTGAATGCCGGACTATTAAGACACACCTCAGTAAACTCTAAAGCAACCCCTCAGCGCATGCATTTAAGGTTACACTGGGAGCACCAGTCCGAGCTCAGGGTGTCCCAATCGGTTATGGCGAGTGGTCCAGGGGGAGGGGGAAGGGGGGGTCTGCATCGGGAAAAACAATAAAAAAAAAAGGCTTGGGGAAGAGAAAGGGAAGAAGGAGAAGAGACAGGAAAAAGAAATTCCAAGAGCCACCGCGGAAAGTGGAGAGTATGAACGCGCAAAGCATAAAATGAAGTCGTAGCCGCATACACTTGACTTCTCTTGACATGTGAAAAGTGCTAAAAGTCAAAGCTCATCAATAAAGTATCTTGAAATTGAATAAGAGCCCTGACAACCATTGCATTCTTAAATAAAGTACAATGAGGAGACAAACGACTCTGCCAAGGAGTTTGCATGTGAGTGAAAGGGCGCCTCAATGGGAGCGGGATAATGGGCTGCCCGGCCGTCATGCACTGTCATCCCCGGTCCCGCCGAGAAGCTGCCACCGCTCCCTAATAGCACAAAATGGGCTCTTAAGAGACTGCTGCCTGTCCCTCCGCCGCTCCCTTCCCTACCCTTCCCCCGACGCCGGGGTGCCGCGGTGACCACCCCGCTCCGCGCCCGGTGGGGAGGCCCGGGAGGCAGGGGCTGGGGGGGGCACCCTCCCCCCGGCCCTTTCTCCAACCTGGGAACGGCCCAAGCAAAGCCTTTCCTCGGAGGATGCGGGGAAGGCAGAGAGGCCCCGGGATCCAGCCGACCCCACCTGCAGCAGCGAGGGGCTCTGCCGCCTTGGTCAGGCCTAAGTCAGCCTGCGGGGCTTGTTTTGTATCGAGTTTTGTCCCGACTCATGCGTTTTTATAGAAACGGAGCCGAATATCGCGGTGGACACACGGGCGCATTTGGGTGTGATGGGATCCCCTCTGAAGGTAAGGGCAGCCCGGCCGTGGGGCTGCGGGGCACCCCAAGGGGGGCTCTGCCAACACCAGGGGCTCGGGCAAGGACCTCCCTCACCCGGCAGCCCCCTGCTCCCCGCGCTAAACTCACCTACTTTTCCTCAAAACTTTTCCAAAGTAACATCTGCCACCGAGTTAACCTGCCCGTGCCCAGACATCATTCCAGGGGCGCCGAGGAAAATTTTCAGAGCGACAGAAGAGAAGAGAAACAAAGCCCAAAATGAAGTACGAACCTGTGTCCCGTGTGTCCGCCCTCCAGGGTCGCTGAGTCCCGGCGAGCCGTCCCGCGGAGCAGCCGGTCCCCTCCTAGTTGCCGCTGGCCGAGGCCGGGCGTCCCGCCGCACGCATCCTGCGGGCGAGAGAAAGAGGCTGCGATTTGTAAGCTCGCACCAATCTCGGAGGCTCCAAAGAGATTTTAAAACCCGGGATCTAGTCCTTTTTCTGGAGTGAAGTCAGTCGTGTCCGTGGCTTTTGATTTTTTTTATCCGGCTCTTTTTGTTGTTGGTGTTGTAGGGGTTTTTTCCCTGTTGCACTCCCTCTCTAGCAAATGAGCGATTTTTTTTTTTTTTTTACTCTTGTCCACAGGGCGTTAAAGGGGGGGAAAGAGAAAAACCACTTTGTCCGAAATTCAAATAGAAGTTCTTGGTAAAAGCAGCAAACACTGTTGAGCTGGAAAACTGGGTAGGCTTTCCGTCTCATGAGCTGTACACTCTCTGCAAACCAGGGGCAGTGACATGGATTGGTCCCAAATTCCTACTGCAATACAAGGGAAGACACTTTCTTGCTGTGTTGTATCCTCCTAGGGCAAAAAACCCCTGAAAGTAGCAGTTTTTACTCTGAGAGCGTCACACAAGTGTAGTACGTCAGGCATTTAAAAGAAACACAAGCAGATGATGCATGGAAATTAAATTTATTGATAACAACACTACTTCTCCTTCAAGTCTCTAAGCCACCAGTTTATTTCAGGTTGGTTAAGAGTCCCTTCAGATTTGTATTATATTAAAAATATATCACAATGCCACACTAAGACTTGCTTCTGTCAAAAGGCCGCTGAGAGAAAATATTTTTTATGTATTGATGATCGATATTTTATTTGGGCTGTCACATATATATTCTGAATATTTATCTCCCTGCATTATATAATTTTCATCTATAAATTATACTAGATGTTCTCATTCTGTGTATGGCAAATAAGCATGCCTAGCAGCACTTATGTAAAATGCAGACTACAATTATACTTTCTTTTTTTTTTCTTTTTTTTTTTTTTGAAAGTGTGTTTTCCACTTTTAAAATTACTCCGCTCGCCTTTGTAATTGGGGGAGAGGAGCAGCAGTGCTGTGAGGTGCTCCGCGTTCCCCTCTCCCCAAAGCCCTGCCCTCCTGCAGGCGCAGACCGCCCCCCCTTTACCCTTTTCCCGGGGCGAGGGCTGCGCCGTGGGACCCCGCGGCCGTGAGACCCCGCGGCCGCTGCCCTGGCCCTCGGCATGGACTTAGGCACTCTTTGAAGATTTCTACTTTAAAATCCGCACAGGATTAATGTAACTAGCATTTTTTTGCATCTGTTTTTTTTTTTTTTTTTATCCCCCCACTTCTTTTTTTTTTTTTTTTTGCTTAACTATTCCAAACAAAAAGAAAAAAATGGGCGTAATATAAAAATGGTTTAAAAACCAAAGGTAAGTAACTATTGTACGTGGCAAGACGCGCCTTTTTGTTTGTTTTTCCTGATTAAAATAATTTTCACTTTTTAAATATGATCTCGTGCCTGGGTATTGAATTGTATTAAACAGGAGCGTTTGCTTCCCTTTCGTATTTTGTTAGGTGTTGAAGGCAGAAAGTGCTGAGTTAGAAACTCCAGTATCGTCTCGTTGTATTAATATCTGGGCTGCAAACTACCTTTTTTAATACCCAGAAAAATGCTTAAAGTCCTCATGTCCAGTTCGGTCTAAAACTGAAGAGATACACAAATCCTGACGTCTTAGACTACAATGCTTTTGCCTTCAGGACACTTAATGCCTATTTGTATATGTAGAGACAGTGTTTGAAACCTATAATGCACAGGACACTGAGTTAAGTGGAGCTTTTCTAGTTTATAAACAATCTGCAAAAAGTTTGGAATCGATTTAACCTCTTTTATGTTGGCCTTTTGCATGAGGCACAGCTTCGCATGGCAGGCTAAAAGAAGGCTTTCTGGACCTTGCCGGAGTCGCTCTGAAACTGGAAGACGAACATACATCTTTCTTTACGAGAAAGCTTTTGATTACAAATATGGGAAAAGTGTCATGCAACCAGACCCGCTCGAAAAGCCTTCAGAAAAGAACGGGGGGGGTGAAAGCTTAGCGCATCCTGACGGGCTTTTTAAATGCTATTGATTGGGACAAGCTGTTCAAAACCCCAGTAACAGTTAATCTGCCTGTTAATCAAGCCACTAAGGAGCTCAATGCGAGTTTTATTAGCAACTGGAGAACACAGGCAGCAGAAAGGATCAAAAGCCTACACCCTTGATATTTGTAAAACCAGGCTTTCCCAAAAATATATTTTCAATTACACAGTAATTCGGAGCTTATCAGGGCTCGTTCGCAGCCCCACGCAGATGGTTCCGCAGGCGCTGCCAAAGCCACGAAAGCAAATGAAGGAGCATCGCGCTGGCCCCGCCGAGGTGCGGGGGTTAAAAATAACGCATTAAGGGGGTGTCCCTCTCTCGCCTCTCTCCCATCTAGGACCTTTCTGGCCTCCCGAATTAGCAGCAAAACCTCAACTTGGCAAACCACGAGGAACCGACAGAGAAACTCCTCATATTCACGTCAATTGTGTTATTAGGCTGAGGGGTCGAGGGCTCTTTTTCTTTTAGCTGGCGTATTTGATTTATCGCGGCAAGTTTGCAGGGCATATTTCCTTCTGCCCATCCTTTTGGTAGAGCCTCTCATTTAATTGCTAAAAAAAAAAAAAGTTTAAATAGCAAGATTCATAATTTGGAGAGCCTAAAAGTTGGATTCCAATTAATTTAATGACCAGAAATATTATTATATCGGCTAAATTCAACATTTGATCTTGTCATTTTTTTAATGCAATCCGATTCCTTTATATGTCAGCGAGATATGCATATAAGAGACTATCTGGTCAGAGGTAATTATGTCACAGCTTTTTCTCGGCATGACAGCTGGATAAACACCATCTCCAATAAACATCTCTAATTAGGGAGGAGGATCTGAGATAGATGGTGTTTGATTTATTACTGAAGGAGAATGTCCATTTACCGGTATATTATGGTGAAGCACCACAGGGAGCGTTCCCACTAACGCACCGTAAGGAGTATTTGGAGATGCTCGAAGAAAGGTAAGCGGTGTTTTAGGTTTTACGCTGTTATTTTGTTTAGTGTTATTTCAGAGGAAGAACGGCCTTTATAGGGTACCACTCTTTTCCCACTGACGCCCTGATTTAGCAGACGCACCCAGGGCTAGGAAGACAAGCCCGAGTTTGGGGGCAGAGAGGTGGTCGCCTCTCGGCGACCGGACCTTTCCAACACGAGCAGGGCAACCGAGC
>NW_008236509.1:3376433-3376760 GCF_000691975.1 Corvus brachyrhynchos | reverse complement strand
CTGGCGGCCCCCTGCAACCCGGCAGGGTCCTCCAGGGAAGCGTTGGAAACACCACGGCTCCCGCCTGCTTATCTGGCTGTCAATAAAAGGAGATGGCTCCTAAAGCAGGGCCAGGTGCTGCCTCCCCTGCTCTCCAGCGCGCCGCTCTCCAGAAACTGCTCAGGCGTGAAGCCAAGTCTGCTTGGCCAGGCCTCGGCGGAGGCAGGCAAACAGCCCCTCGCCAGCGCCAGAGCGCTCTGTTTGCCTTTTTAACGCCTAAAAAAAAATAGAGAGAGGGAAGCAAGGCAGGAAGGTGGGGGAGCGTGGGGAACACAGTCCGTATTGGGC
>NW_008236509.1:3373796-3376182 GCF_000691975.1 Corvus brachyrhynchos | reverse complement strand
GAGCCGGGCAGGCTCGGGCAGGGAGCAGTGCTGGGGAAACGGGGCCACAAAGTCTCTCCCCCCGTCTGTGTGTGTGTCCCCGCTAATTTTTGCTCCTGTCACGGTCGGGTCCGCGACCTTCACTGAGCCGCGGAGGAGGGAGGCGGCTCCGCGGTACAGCGCGGAGCGGAGCCCCGCGGGCGCGGATGGAAGCGGGGTCGGTGCGAGCGTCGCCGCGCCGGGCAGGGGATAGGAGCAGGGGCACGGCAATGTGTTACAAATTTATAAGCATTATACATATTTGATTTACACTACGTTCCGAAGTTGTGGGCTTTTTTCTTTTTTTTCTTTTCGTCTTCTTTTTTTTTTTTTCCCGAGGATGCCCCAAACCCCCGTGTTCACATAGACTGAGCAATTCTCAACACACACTGTAATAATGAGCTTTAATTCTCTATCCAAGCAGAACTTGAGCAATAATAATAAGCACATCAGAACAATTTGTTTACTGTGGCATTGCACAGGCTGCAGGGTCCAAGACTAGCTACAATAAACGGTAAAAACCAAAGGAAAAGCCCTAGAACAGGAAAAATATTGCGATAGAAATGTGGTTTTGGCTTTCAAGGAAAGAGGCACTTGACTAGCATTGTAGCTCGGATATTTTGCCCTTTTCCAAGGTATGTGTTTTAAAATACTTTCTTTTTATTTCCCCCACACGTTTCTTTGCTTGTCTAACATTTCTCTTTTGCCCCCAGGATTGCGTTTAAACCTTGGTGCAGAAATGTAATTTTGCTCTTGTTTTGTATTGTTGGTTGTTTGTTTTTTTTTTTTTTTTAATCCTCTCGTCCTGTCGGCTCAGCCCTCTCGTAGTTTGATAGAAACTGAATAGCTCCATCTCTTCGAATAAAAAATACCTGAGTTATTACTGAAATAGCTTTTTGTGTGCTGCCATGTAAAGTTGGGAGAGCTTTCCGGCTGTTGTGCGGCTGGCAGCCTGCGAGGCTCTCCTGCGACCTGGTAAACGATTGCACCTACCCTTCTTCGGAGCACTTGCCCAGAGCGGGCTGAGCCGGCTGACACGGGCACCCCGGTCTGTGAACCCTGGCGAGCTGGAAACTTGTTGTAACAAGCGGGATTAGTGTGCAGGAGTGTGTGTTTGGGGGCTCTAATTTAAGATGCTGCAAGAAACTTCTGTGAACTGAAGCGTCCTAAAGACAGAAATTTAGCAGAAAGATAATATTTCCCCTCGCGAAGAATCCCACTGTAGCCGATTGTATAATAAGACTATTATTTTCAATGCCGTAACCTTGTTTCTCATCCGAAAATAAAAAACATCAAGATTAAAAAAAAAGCTTCTTGCTTAAAAAAGAGAAAAGTATAGCTATAAATCATTTCTTTATACCTTAACTTTGTAGCTGGGCTTTCTCCCCTAGCTCTCTCTCTCTTTTTTTTTCCCCCCCAAAGACTCCTAATGCTATTAATTTGTCGAAAACTTTATTCTGGTCTGTCTTGAATTATTTCCCTTCTCTATCCTTTAAAACATTTTCATAATAAGCGTGACTCCGGACAATGTTTGATTTGTTTTTCTCCCCTCATCCCGGTTTAGACTGAGACATTAGCTGAATTCCCTGGGGGTGATTGGATGCAATTCGCTGAAAGTCGACAGGCACGTCCTGGATGTTAGAAATTCACTTTTCCTCAACGTGACAAGGCTGAGTTCGATCTACAATTGTATTTGAAAGGGCAATGAGCGGAAAGATCTCCCATCATTAAAACCTCCCTCTTCTTTAGCAAAATAACAAGATACTTCATTTGCACACAAACACTCAGGGAAAAAAAGAATCCCCAAACCCCAACCGACCCTCGATAACTCTTTGATAAAACGCTATCTCTGCATAATTTGGGACGGGGGGACGACATATCAAAAGGTATCGGAGGACCCCCAAAGCGCCCATGTGATCAAGTTGACTTTTTACTTTAAATCTTGAATAAGATGTGAGTTGTAACAAGGGGATTTGCACTTACTCCATGACCCTTGTAATTGGATTAAATATAGACTGAGACGTACAAAAACATACCAAGATTGACACCTGCCAACTGGACTTCCTTATGATTGATTGTGATGCTTCGTGCTGGCAACAATAATGAAATAAATTGTATGGATAAAACAGCACATTTGTCATTTCCGTGCCATAAGAGAGGAAGGCAGCGTGTTAGGCAAGCTGTTATCTGACAGGCACGAACAGCAGACACAACTAAAGAGCTAAACAAGGATTCCAGACATTGACAAGACAAATTATAACTTGTCACAACCTTTTTAAATTCAGAAGTTTTCAATTAACATATATATTGCTGTTACATATAAGATCGGGTGGACTTAAAACATAAACAGGCAGGGACGGAGGGCGGC
>NW_008236509.1:3358985-3373356 GCF_000691975.1 Corvus brachyrhynchos | reverse complement strand
CCCACACCCGGCACCAGCCCCGCTCCCCCGAGGGCCACTCCGTCCCCCGGCTCTCCGTGGTCACTCGTGACCGGGCTCTCCCCAGCACGGCCCTGTGTCCTAGCGGGAAAAATGCTGAGGTCCTGCCCAAGCGGGAAAGGTCCCCTGCTGGATGCGGGTGGGTGAAGAGGCGCAACACACGGGGCACATCGTGGAGCAAGGACTTGAGTCTGGGCTGGGTTTTCCAGGGTGCCCAGAGACAGCGTGACCTGAGGAGGCTGGTGGGGCAGCGTTCGGATTTGGGCCATCTGGTCCCCGCTAGGTCATTACTGGGCAAAAAAAGAGGGAGTCGGGAGAGGGCTCACCTGAGCACGGACCCAAACTTCCCGCTCCTGTCGTGACCCCCCAAAAAGCAAATGAAACTGCGAAGCGTTTTCCCCCATGTCGTGGTGCGCTTTGTCCGAGGAGATGCTGACCTGGCCCGGCCCGCCGAACATCCCCCGGAAATCCCGGCTCTCACTGAAAACTGTCGGGTCCCACTCGAGGGGCGACTCCAACTCTTACACAAATATTTTCCACCCCCGTTTCTTTAGTCTGAGCGGGATTATGCTGGGTTCGAGGTGACCGACAGTAGAAGTGCAGGGAATACAGCACCGCGGCTTTCCCGGCCGTCGCTGGGGACAGAGAAAAAGGACTTTCCCCCCAAAACCCCGAGTTCCAACTTGGAAAAAAATAACTAATATTCCAAGGCGACCTTTCCATTTGCTGTAATTACTGCCAAACTCATTCCTCTAAATTAAATGCTGCAAGTGATTTGAATCCTCGTAACGCAAAACCCAAGTTCCATCGAATTAGTTGTAGCCTGCCTGCTTTCCCCAGTGACTGCATCTATTAACATTATAATCTCAAACACCATTTTTTATGTAACACTATTGTTAGTAAATCAACTCCTCAGGTCCACAGAGACGCTGACCTCTGTCAATTCAGTGAAAGTGTAATTATCTCCCCGAATCTTGGACAGATTTAAGAGATTACATTTCAACTAAATCTATATCAATGCTAATTTTTTTCCAGACTCCAGGTGCTAGGCACTCCGAAATGGTGTTTCTGCCCAGCAGAATGGGTTACAAAGAGGAGAGGGCTTGCTGTGTAGAAGGCCGAAAGAAATGAAGCCCCACATAAAATTACACCTATTTTTTGCTACAAAACCTGGTTCTTGTATGGCAAAGTTAAACAAAGCAGCTATGCTAAATTAGCGTTAAATAAAGGCTAGTTTAATGCTCGGTTACAGTCAACTGGTGTATATTTGATGGCTAATTGTCTATCAAAATTAAAGAGAAAAGAACAAATGATTCGTTATAAGAAGGTGTTAAAAGCTTCGACAAAAGGACATTTCACAAATATAATATCTGTGGATGGCGAATTGTCCTTTTGAAGCTTTTTTAATGTACTAAAGGCCTGCGACTCCCTAGATATGAATAATGGGGGAAAACGCGCCCTTTTATTCCAAAAGAGCCTCTTTTAAACCAGTCGCTCTAATAAACCGGCAAGGACAATATTCCGGGAGGAACGGGAACCGCGTTGCTGTGATTTCCGACGGCCACTTAAATAAATAATGCCCCGGCAGTAAAAAGGCATTTAAATGTTATTTGGTTTGCGCTTAAAGAGACCTAAGCGCCTTCCCGGCGGAGAGCAGCTCTCACTTGCAAATCAACCCATATCAGCAGGGAGAAAAGAGTATTTGTAGGGCTTCGGGGACGGGGATGGGGACGGATCCTGCCTCGGGTGCCCCGCGGCCAGGCGAGGTGAGAGGCCGCCCGCCCCGCATTTATTGCTTTATTCAGAGTAATGGGTCAGGAAATATTCCACGGGGAGGGGAGCGAGACGGGGAGAGCCGCGAAAATAAGAGGGAAAAAGTGGTAAAGCCAACCAACCAAAACCTCCGGTGTGAAGATAATTCAAGAGGATGGCGGCGAAGCGGGCGCTGGGGCAGGGTCAGCCCCGCCGGCTCCGCGGGCGCGGAGCCCTGCGCAGCCGCTTCGCGCAGGGAGGGAGCGGGTCCGCGCCCCCGCGGAGGGCGTGCGGGAGAGCCGCAGTATGCAAAAAAGCCCCGGCTAAATCATGCAGCAAGAACGACAAACCGTCTGGAAAATGGACCCATAGAGCTGCAAGAATGTACTTTTTTATCTTTGACAACTTGTGTCCTAAAGAAACTATCTTGAAGATAATTGAAATGATTACAATTCATTGCTGCCTTACTTTGAGTAGGAACAGTCAAATAATGAAATCTTAGTAATACAGCAAAAATTTAATTTACATTACACCACTGCTCGAGGTTTCCCTTTTTCTCTCCCCCCTTTTTTATGCCTAGCTTCCCCTGGAAATTTTGCGCTCACACATAATTCTGCACTTTGTTGCATTATTCATATTTTCGGGGTTATTTCCCATCTCCTCCCGCCCTTTCTCCTTTAGTAATGGTCTCTGGAACTTCCAGATGTGGGTGCGGGGAATCTTCTGGAAGGAGATATCCCAAGAGGCTGGGGAGGGATCCTCAAACCAAGTCCAGCCAGGCCAGGGTGGGTGCTGCAGCCCGAGAGGAGGTTTTGGCTAACCACCCCCTCCCACAACCACCTCTGGTGATGATCGAGGGCTGGGCAGGCACAGCACCCCCCATCAGGGTTTATCTCACTCAGGGCAGCAGTGATAATTCATTTTTGGAAACTGTTCTGGGACTCAGTCCCTGTGGGTTTTAAAAATTATTATTATTATTATTATTATTATTATTATTATTATTACTGCTGTTACTACCATTTTGATACCACGATTATTATTGTTACTGCGATTTCTTGCTATTTTCACCAGAAAAATATTTCCCAGAAGCTGTAGGGTGTCCCTAGTGATGCCGGGGGTTTGATTGAGGTGTTTTTTGCCAGAGCTTCGGGCTGGAGCTTAGGAGGAGGGCACCAGGGCTCACCCACCCAGGGAAATGTGATGGAGCCAGGGAGACCCTCTGCCCCACGGTCCCCCAGTGTCCCTCTGGCTGTCCCCAGCCTCTCTGGCAGTTGTTGGCAGTGCTGCTGCCCAGGATGCCTGAGCCCCTTTGCAGCCTCTCACCTCACAGATTGTGCAGGAGGCAGCTTGCCTTTTAATCCAAGTCAGAAATGGACCAGGATACATCCTCAATGCAACTAACTGTTTCTAAAAAAAAGACCATCTGGTAATTGTCTTCCTTTAGATCTTCCCTTAATTATGCTTTTAATTAAAGATGGTTCAAGGCATTGGACCACATGAAGGGCAGTAATTACAAATTACATTACAAACCCAACAGATGTAGCTCTATCTGCTGGGAAAAGGTACCGGAATAAAATTTGACTAAACTTTAGGATAAATTAATCCGCTGCCTTGAGAACAGAAGCACATTTTTTATTATGCAGACTCTAGCCAGGATTTAAGTTCTCTGTCATGATTGTTTTCATATTTCTTTGACATCTATTGATTTGGAGGCAGCTGCAAGGCTTTGTCACAAGAGAGAAGAGCAGTCACAATATATTAGCTTGATGGCATAACTCGAATATGAGTAGGAAGGATAGAAACATGACAGGGAGCCACGTGACTGAGTGATGGGTCTCCAACAAAATAAAGAAATTAATTTTTAATAAAAAGCTTTAAAAATACCACAGCTAGTGCAACAGCAAGGGGAATGACAGAACTTGTTAATTATCGAGCATTGGAGCCTCTGAAATTTACCCCTAAAGACTAGGGGGGGATGGGCTCTTAATTCCCAGTCAGGACTTGTGCACTGAGCAGAATTCACAAGAAGCTCAGCCCCTGTGCTCTGGGCTGGAGCCCACCCTGCCATGGCAGCCAGGCCTGGCCTGGGGAACTCGGGGCACTGTGGCAGGGCTCCTCTCCCCCGACAAGCACTGGGAATGAGCATCCCGTTCTGCCCAGGATCTGCTCCAAGGCAAAGCTCCCAACCCTGAGTGGAGTTTAGGCAAAGCCCCCTCGGTTAGCAGATGCAAAGCAATGCAGACCCCATAGCCTCTGTAAAGAGGGACGGCAGTGCAGGCTCAAAGATTCCAGGGGCAATATCGCCTCACTAATCTGTGGTCACTGATGGCTCTGGATATGCTACTTAAAATGCATCTTGTGGGGCTGCAGGAATACAGGCATAGGAAATCTTAAAATGACCTGGTTTGCAGGGGCTGGCTGGCACATTGGGAGGCGATCAAGAGACTATGGGTGTAAGGTTTTACAAAACCCAGTTCTGGTTCAGTGGATAAAGACATCATTGATGATGATCAAGGGACTGTTTTTAAGTCTATCTTCAGTTCAAAGAATGCGCCTCTCCCGCACTTTGCCAAAATCCTGTGCTAAGTGTATAACTGGGAGCTCAAAGTATTTGAGCAGGTTTGGGCAAGGTAACAGAATTTCCCTGTCTGAGGGAGGCTGTTTGTTAAAAGCAGTCATTGAAGGCAAGCTGGGGAGCGGGGACAGCAAGGATTCACATGTCAGACGCTCCATCAGACCATTAAAAAGAAATTAAGTTGGGACGTTTCGTCTTCCCCTCTCCCAACTCCACCTCTGTAGAAAAAGCACAACAAAAATCCAGCCAGCACCTGAATGTGGGGGGTGTCTCCCCTTCAAGCCACAACACAGTCTGTGATGCCTTCAGTGTCTCTTGAAGGTGAGACTGGACACGGGAGGCCTTGGGGGTGAGGCTGCTCGGAGTTACCCCTGCCACTGCTTGCACTGCACCCCCGAGACCTCAGTGACCGTGGGAGCAGCAGCTGGGCAGCCCCAGTGGTCAACACGAGGGGTTGTATCACCTCTCTGCCTTCCCTCACACGCACACACAAGCAGGGATGCTCTTCCCACCCTGTCTCATCCTTGATTTCCAGTGTGCCTCTGCTTAGCTGGGCATGACAGGACCTGGCCCAGCTGCTTGCAGCCCCCGAAGATGCCGCAGCACAACCCAAGGGCAGACCAATGCACACGCACATCCCTTGCACCCGACCTCAGCTGTGTGTTCACACTTCCACACACCCTCTCTTAATAGTGTCACAGTTTTTTCCTTCTGAGGAGTGCTTACCCCATGAACATCTAACCCATTTCCTTACCAGTTCCTGGATTTCCTCCTGCATGTGGTGAAAGAACAGGAGCAGATTCTCCTGGCTTCTTGTGGCCCTCGTGTCAGGAAGGTAGTTATTTGGACAGGCTCTCGGCATGCCTCTGAATCAGCTGACTCAGGGCTCCCAGTAATGCTGTGATTTATGACTGCCCAGTGTCAGTAGGTAGGGTCACACGAGCCAGTGTGCAACACATTACAGTTCCTACACTCTCGTTTCATTTCAAAATGAACAAACATAACGCTCCTTTATTTGTTCAAATTTTAGCCCTGTGTTTTGCTATCATTTCCCACTTTCTGGAAGTGACCCTGATGACACAATTCCATTATCCGAAAAGCAAAATAATTTCAGGTTTAAAAATGACCTATATTATCCAGGAAAACCTGTGTATATAAGGTAATTGGTCAATGTAAGATTACAGATACTGCTGAAAAGCTCACACTGCTTATTTATAGAGAACTTTTGGAACATATTTGCATATCAGCAAAAAAACCCTTCTGCCCCAAATTGCAATAGTGCTTTTAGATCAGGTGCCATATAGAATATAAATTTAAATATATTAATATTTAATATTAATACCTGTATTTATATTATACATATGTTATATATATATATACATACATAAAAATACATTTAAACAAACCCATATACAGAATATATTTATATACTATATAGACAGTGCAAAAATACACTCTAGATTTTTATAATAATTTCTTTGTGATTTAATTGCTCTGCCATGGCCCCATGTGTCGCCATTCAGAAAGGATGCAACATGTTACCAAACAAATGTTTCTTTGTGAAATATGTGAAAGACTACAGATGTTTCACTGATCTGCTGGGTAAATCTCAGTGCCTTTTTGGTGACGTGGTCTGCACTTGTTTACACAGCAAGTAAGCAAGTGAGGCGTGCTTTTCTCTGAGCTGCAAGGCTTGCCAGATATAAAGCTGAAGCCACATATACAGCTCTGGCTTTCACAGGTCTGATCCAATGCTCGCTGATGGGATGGACAGATTCCCAGGTCCATGTGATATGGTCACTAGGCTGAAATCACAGCTCATACAGGGCATGATGATGTTTATGTCAATAACTGAATATCACAGGTTTTGTTTCTATTCTTCTTTTGTGATCTATACTAAGCACATTTTTTCCCTGTTACAGTCTAAAATAGAGCTATTTCTTGAAAAATGAGATTTCTTATAGCTATTTAGTGTAGAGAATGTACAGTCTTCTGAATTAATTACATGTTCCTGGGTTTCTGCCTGGTGCATTGGGTAGGGACTGAAAGCAGAGAGCAGCTGAAGTGTGTGGAGGAGCCTGTGTCTTTAACAGCACCTCTCACAGCACAGTTGCTATTCACGTGTGAATCGTAGCTCATGCAGTAATGATGGAGCATAAACTCACAGTTTCAGAGGTGTAGAGTAGAAGAAATAATGTTTTTTGGTGCAGGAGAGCTTATTCCTTGGAGTTTCTCTGAGCTGATGTCTGCAGAGGGTCATGAGTTGGGAATGTCCACGTGATTCTCAGCAGCCAAGCCTAGCCTAGCAGGTCAGTCTAAGTGACCAGAAAATCCTCCTGTAAGGCTGCCATGGACCTCGTGAAGCCCATGTTTTCAAAATGTGTCTAGATAGAATATTGTATTTTTTCTCCAGTTTTAGAGACAGATTGTCTCGGTTACATATTGTCATAACACGCAAAGGGTGAGGAAATACTCCAAGCAGAACAGAAGCAAATTTAACACTTCCAAAAAGCACTGAAAATTACTTTCCTGGGCATGGTGATGTAAGGTTTTAAGGTGTAATATTGTGTAGTTCAGTCCTGGTTAGATTTTTGTGTGAATCTTTGTATGCAGGGCATAACTTGCTCAGCGGTAGCAAATGCATCCGTGGCGGGTCAGATACCGCAGACTTTACTTGGAGCCTGGAAAACTGTCGGTTCTGCACCTCTACCAGCAGGTTATTTCCAGTTAGGTTTGGGAACAGATGAAAATTTGGGTAAAAGAAGAATATATACTGATATATTCATCTTACAATAAGTGGGGAAAGCTTGAAGGTGCTGTGTCATTTGGAAGGACAGAAATAGCCTCTGATGACAATATTCAGGGTTCTTCTGGGAATTCCCAGTAATACTAGGTCATATCTATTACATGGCTTTTCCATGTAATACCCAAATACTTCCCTTGTCTGTGTGTGCATTAAATCTTATAGACTAGCTGAAACCTCAACATTTCTTAATATAATCCTAATTTTTATTTCCTGATTAGTTTAAAACCGAGAAGTTGGAGTTATTACTAGGAATTTCTCCCTGTTTTCTTTAGCAAATAACTCAGTTGTTCTTAGCCAGTGAGTTGCAAATCTTTGCTTGTAAACATTTGCAGTGCATAGAAGTCGAGTTATATAAAACATTGTGTTAGTGTGTACATTTGAAGGACCCTGAGTGTGTGCATTCACACACCTACAGACACGGCCCCTCAAATTTCTGGGTCTCTCAGAAATAGAATCTCTCTTTTTGTTACAAGGACACATTTATCTGTTTATAATCTGCTTTGGGGCAAGCATGTCAAAGGGATAAGACACACATGTAAATTCCAGATAAAGATACATCAGGACAGGAATTTTTCTGTATGTCCGTTCTTACAAATAAGACTTACTGATTGGCACTGAGAGCAAAATGCTTCCTTCACATCCCCAGGTCACCAAACCCCACCAGGAACAGTAGCTAAGCTTGTACAATACAAGTGGATTCCAAAACAAGGCAAATTTGGAGCAAAGCACAAAAGCTGACAAATATTGAAACCATTCCCCTTTTCTTCTCTTAGAAAAAAAAAAAATTAAAACGTTGGTGTGTCTGCAATTGTCTGGCTGTTAATTAGTGGTGTGCACCAGAGTTGGGTTTGGAAGGACCCACACATGGACCTGAGCCTGCCCAGCTGGGCAGCAGCAGAGCTCTCTCTGCTTACATTCACTCTTACACGGTTTCCCCAATGAAATCAGAAATCCTAAAGCAAACCCCGTCACTCAGGGACAATGTATAGATTTGTCACAGTCCTCGGAGGACTGAGAATCCTAAAATCAATGGCTGGATTACACTGAGCCTTATCTGTAGAGGTCTCATCTGCAATAGATAAAGTATTGATAGGTTGCTTCATTTACTGAAGCATTTTGGATCTCCATGTGGGAAGGCACAGTGGAGCAGTAATTGCATTTTCTGGTGTGAGAAATGCTTCTTAAGGAAGCCAAAGCCAAGGCATTTGATGGGCTGTGAATTGCTGCTGCCTCCTGCCACATGTCTGAGCATACATTTGATTATGATATTGCTGCGCTACACATTTTTGCAATAGCAACAATGCACTGCTGATTCAGGCACTGGGATGCAGACACATGTACATATATGTGAGAGTGTGTGTGTGTGTGTGTGGGAGATGTCTTCCCTGCAGATGTACCTTTCAAGTTTTTGGTGCTGCTGTTTCACCACCCAAATCTCCAGGTACACATACCCAGTTAATACTAAGTATTGTGATGTGAAAAATCCCCATAATATTCAGATTAGTGGGACTATTAAGACATTAAAAAAATCAGAAATCTAATACTTTATGTTATATTTTATGAGCTGTAGCTCTTTGCCAGTAATAGCAGGAGTTTGGGGAGTAAGGGGGTTGTGGCCTGGGTATAAATTTCTTGTAGATAAGATATTGCTAATTACAGAGAGCTAGAGGATGCAGAGCAGTGAGCCGGTGCTACACGCTTCAAACAGAGATCTGTATTGATTTAATAAGGTGTGATTAATACTAACCATGTCTGGTAGAACTGTGCACCAGCCCAAAGCCAGATTTACACCTAGATGTGAAAATCAGAGACTAAAGATGTGCAGGAGACAGCTGAGTCTCTCTGAGGCTGATGGAAGTTTACCTACTGCTCTTCCCTTTCCTGTCTGTTGCTCGGTGCTTTTCTGCAGATGTCACTTACTCGACCGACAATCTGCAGGTACCAGGGAAGAGATGTGACTCAGATATTGCAGATTCTGCACTTGCATGTCCAGGTTTTCCAGACAATCGTGTGTTTTTCTAAGGTTTTTTTTCATGAAGGCCCTGTATCCCGCGTGATTTCTCTATGAGTCACATTCTGAATCCCCCTATTCAAACAAAAATCTCCCTTTTACTGTCTGATTTTGACTAACAGCCGTAACATCCTCAGAGGGTTGTTTCAGAATCTGCTGCACTGTTTGTGCACACACACAGAGTTTGCATGCATAAATAAGAGTGTCCCAGGCTCTTAAATTCATGAGGGTGCAATGGAAGACCAGACATATCAGTAGGTGTTGAAATTCTTTGATAATCAGGAATTTACAGCAGCCTTTATTGGTTTTTTTTCCTGGTCTTCAGCCATGCTCTTGGGGATGTATATTGCACATAGCCATGTTCTTTGCATATTTGGAGGAGTAAATTAAACATTTGTGTTGCATGCACATCTCTTGCAGCCTATGCCTGAAGCAAGATAAAAAAGGATCTAAAATTAAGGGAATATTACATTCCCCTTAAAAATACCCAAAAAATGAAGCTGATACAAATAATGTGTATTATAGTAAATAGGTAGAACCAAATTCACTACTTTTAAATACCACTCTGGCTGTTTCAGTTTGAGTCAAACCAAACCACTGGAAAAAGCCGTGGTAAAGGGAGGAACCATCAGTGAGGAAGAATAGACGTTAAAAGAGTAAAGTGCAATGAGAAGAAACCCAATATTGACAGATCATGTAGAGCAGAAGGAGATGGGGTAGAAAAACGCAGTCAAACACAGACAGAAATATGCTGTTTAGCAGGAGGGAGCAGCTACAGAAGCCAGCTCCAGTTTGTGCGATTTGCCCTTCCCTACAGCACAAGGAAAGCTCTCTGTAACGCAGGAAACTTTCCAGAGCCCCAAATCCTTGAGGGGGAAAGACACAAAGGGAAAAAAATGCAGAGCCACCCGTGGCCTCAAAGCCACGTACAGCCCTCCAAACAGGAGCTTCCTCAGGGGTCCCACAGATCGAGCTCAGCTTGTTTTGGGCATGAGGTGCCAGCCACCCACCCCAGCCTGAGTGTGGCACCAAACCCACAGCTGCCTCTGACAGCTCAAGGATGGCCCAGCCAGGCTTTTAGGCAATTTCTTTGTAATTTGTCCCTTATGCAGACAGTGTTTGCTGGAGTTTTCTGATAGTCCTTGAGGGGCCTTCTACAGACGCCGCTCCTTGAAGTATTCCACAAGGGATTTCACTGTGGTTCTGCATCTCCCTGCTGCACGCAGAGCTAAGGGTCCACCTGAATCTTTGCAGGCTCAGGGGTCTCTGTGTAATTTTAAAGCAACATCCAGGAATGGAACTGACTTTTGTTTAAGAAAAAAATAATGGATACATGGTTATGGTAACAACAGAGCAACACTACCCTTGCATTAGAGAGCTTAGAAATAAATTGGACATGGTTAGGTTTGATATGCTGTTTTGTAAATGACTTTGGTCTTGTGTTGCACAAAACAATTTTATTTTACTGATATGGGATACTCCAAAGTAATAAATATTCTTTAAGTATTTGGCACTTGCTTAATACTAGTAATTTGTGTTGATTGTGTGCACTCTGTATTTTACCACTATTCAGTCATCTATAAATCAATCACCTGAGGAAATTCACTGAAAAAGCTGCAGAAATGCATTTCTGAGCACAAATCTCTCATGCAGTAGAACACTGAAGTTTTATTAAGTGGATTTTACCTCCAAGAATAAAACACTGCACACACTCACTTTGCTCATTTTTAATTATATTTTATTGCCCAGCAAAGCATATCCACAGATATTCTCAAGTATATTGAGAGCTGGTGTTGTGGCAGAGCAGGTCTGCACCTGTGTCTGGGGTGTCACTGGAAACTGGACGTGCAGGCTCCCACACGGCAGCAGAAGCTGGTTGATAACAGCAGTTTATTTAGGCTGCTTCAGTGCATATCAGATGTAGCAAAAAACCTCTTCCAGCTTGTGCATAAATGGTAAAAATACAGAAAAATATCACTCTGGCAGCAACTGTTTCCAACCATTAACGCCACGGTCTCAGTCGTTCTGAAAGGCTCTTTGGCGGTGGGTTCATAATATGGATTAAAATCTAGAAACAGGCAGTGTTAAACAGCACAGCTGTACTCTCCCAAGCACAAACCAAGGCATCAAATACAGGAAAACACAATGTTGCACTCCGAGCATTTTTTTTCATCAAGGCAAGCAGGTGTTTGTAAATGTTCAGTGTGCAGGACCTGCTTGAAACACTCGTGCCCGATATTCAGAGGCTTTATGCCCCTGCACCGGGATGGGAAAAGGCTCTGGATCAGGCTCTGCTTGCCCCTGGAAGCTGCTAAGCACTGGTAATTTTCAGTTGCTGTGAAAGCTTGACATATGTGTATGTATATGTATATATATCTATAAAAATATATTGTATATTATATGAAAGTGTAGTGGAGAAAAGCAAGAGCCCAGGTGCTGACTCAAAACTGCAAGTGATCTCCTAGTTTCACTTGTATCTGCAGAATATTATCAAAATATGAGCTGCACAGTGCAATGGGAGAGGGAATTGGTCTTTGAGATCTTAGATTAATGAATGATTTCCTCTGACAACAAGAAAACCTACCACACCTCCAACTTTAGGAAGAGTCAATGTAAGCACAGAAATCCCCACCAGCGTCTGCCCTGAAACCAACTTCTTAACTTTAGGATCACTTTTATCCGAGTTTCTTACACTTCAGCAAAATGCAGCAGAGCTTGATAAATTCATTTTGCAAGAGAAAGTCTGCTACAACTTGTTTGCTTTCTGGGTTTGAAGTGGGGATGCAGTGCAAAGCATTCCTAAAAAAAAAAAATTCACTGCAGTTAAACTACGTTTTACAGGGACTGGCACACCATGGTACACACTGGCAGATATCAGTGTTGGTTAATAAGCAGCGTTGTTAAAAATCCTTGAGCACATTTCAGGCGCAGTTCAGTTGTTTGAGCTCGCAGATTTTGCCTTCTCAGGCAAGCAAAATGATTTTATTTTGTGAGTAAGATTTTTTTGAAGGCAAGTTTACAAATAGTGTTTGAATAACAAGAAATTATTATTAGAAACGAATGTATTCTGTCAGGACCCTGAAATTATAAATACGTATTGAAGTGGATCACTCAGCTTAATCTCCAGTATCTTTGACTTCACTAAGTAGGTCAGACCAGCAGCGAATGCAGATGTCATAAAATAAAGTTAAAAATTTAAGCAAAAATACAGAAAATGAGCTATCCCCAAACTCAGCAACTCAAAGAATATTGAAAAGCCCTCAAACCTGTTCTCAGGTGAGAAATGATATTTGCAGAAGGTCTATGTACAATTTGCTTTTGCAAACACCTACTCAGAGACAGCTGCTGGTGGCAGAGGCCATCTAAGGAGAAACGAGATTATATATGAGTTCCTTAGGACTCTGTCCTTATTTTGCACAGGGGGTTGTCTGCAGACAGTGAGACGGCTCGGACAGGACAGACACATGTCCTTGAAGTCCCATCCTGAGCTGCAGATCTGCTCTTGAACAGCAGGAGCCACCCCAGCCATCCCGGGAAAAGGTGCTTGGGGCTCGGGTCTGATTCAGGCTACCAAATGCTATGAGGAGCTTCACAGAAAATTACTTTCTATGTGGATGCTGCACAAAAATATCCCGAAAATACCCTGTGCCTGCTGCCAGGGCTTTGGGTTGTGGTAACCGAGGCGGGGTCTGGGACGCAAGGCGGCTCTGAGGCTGTGCCCAGCCTGGTAGGGGGCAGAAGTCACGCCCCAGCCTCGAACGGACAGGGTGTGGCCAGGGTGGGCACTTTCTGAGATATGCCCCGGGCTGGCATGCGTCAGGATGTGACCAGGATGGCATGTGCCATGACGTGGGTGAGAGCAGCAACTGCCCAGGGGCAGGGCTAGGGCTGGGAGGGGGACAGAGCGATACCAGAGTCACAGAGGTGACTGGAGTGAGGTGCCCAGGTCACCTCGGTCTGCCAGCCCCCACGGGCACAGGGGTGCAGTCTGGGCACTGCCCTTTCCGTGGGAGTTCCTGGGTGCTGCAGGGCACTTCTGCAAGGTGGCATCTGGGCAGGTGGCACCAGTCGTGGCTGCTTGGAGGCATCACTGATGGGGAACATGAGGGTGGTGCCAGGAATTAATATGCACAAATAATTTGTAAAGAGATTTAGGCCATGGAGCCACTGACTCAAACCTGAGAGGGTCTGGACAGGGAGAAAAGGGCAGGGAGAAATGAACACTGGGCCTGGGGACACGATGCTGTCAGAACTGGCTGTGGTGGCTGCTGGCCCTGCTGCCCCATCTTGCCTTCTGAAATGGTTCATCAGTGCCTTTCATAAAATTGTGGAAAGACAATAAAAATAGCACATTTTGGGGATTTCCTTTCCAGTCAGATGGACTGGAAATGTGTATCTGAAGGAAAACCGAGGTGCCCACAGAAGAGCCTGACCCTGGGAGCCAGACTCCAAACAACAGCAAGTATCACCTGCCTATTGAAAGCCTGTCAGGGGCGCTGGCAGCTTGGGTAGAGGCTGGCATTGTGCCAGAGTGCCACCTGGTTCCGGGAGCATCCTGGTGCTTCACACGGGGTTTCCTCAAACTTTCAGCTTCCTGTGCTATAGAGGTTGAGGAGGTGTGGGAATTGCTGACATGGGATGCTGATGTGGGATGTTGATGTGCAGTGAGGGAGCTGGGATGCATCCTGCTCAGGTGGTGCCATAAACTGAGGCTGGCCATTGCTTCCTGAGGTTGGGGGAGACCTTCGGGCAAGGTGCCCCAAACCGGGACTGAGCCTGCAGTGTCACAGTGGGCGCCACGGGCTGGGTGCTGGCAGCAGTGAGCCCTTCCTGGGGCCTGGCTGTGCCTGATCCTCTGCCCTGAGCCCAGGACGGTGTCACTGCGGCGGGAGGCAGCGTGAGCCCGGGCCGCCCAGGCTGTCCCCCTGGCTCAGTCCCGCTGTCGCCTGCCAAGCGAGCGGCACAGAGGAGCCAGAGGATAATGCGCAGCATTGTGCTCTCCCAGCACCTTTCCTTCCCCCTTCCACAATCTCACCATTGTGCGCCTTTTATCGCTGTTAAACTCCAGATGAACATCAAAGGGAAAGAAGTTCATCAAAACAGGGGCGAAACAAAAGGCTTTTAAGGCGCGGTGAGGGTGCACCAAGCCCAGCAGAGGCAGAAGAGTTCACGCTCGGTGCAGACACCCCCTCAGCGGGGCTGCTCGGAC
>NW_008236509.1:3352993-3358127 GCF_000691975.1 Corvus brachyrhynchos | reverse complement strand
CGGAGCAGCCAGCGAGGGGCTGGGAGCCATGCCTTATTCATCCCAGCGAGCGGCACTTGCTGCCCAAAGTATAAATACTGAATGCTGTTTGCTAATGAAGTGCTCTCTAATGACAGCTGGGAGGCTTTGGTTTTCCCCAGGAATAAACGCTGGGAACTCAAATAGCCAGGAATAGTTTTGCAGCTCACAATCATGTTAACAAGCTATAAACTGTGCAAAATGTACCGGCCGCCGGAGAATTGTAAGTTCTGGTTGCAGCTCATGCACAAGTTCATTTTTTTGTGACTAAAAAGCAAAAAAAAAACACCTAGGGGGAGATGGGGAGAGGGAAGGGCTGGTTATGAGATTAGCGCTTCTTGCCAGGGGAAGGCAGAGTGGGTCTCCTTAGGAAGATGTCCATTAGCTAGTCACGTTCCAAGAATGAGCCCCACGTCTGCTCCAAAGTGCCTGACGTGGGACAAAAACCAGTTGGTGATGTCAATGGGATTTTGGTCGCAGAAATAAATATTTATTATTTACTTGATTACTTGCCTTTTTCCCTTAAATAAGAATTTTTTTTGTTGTTGTTAAGGCAAGTTTACATCTTCCCATTTTCCATTCAGTAACTGTTCCAGTACAGTGAGAGAAAACACAACAAAATGGAGCAGAAAGTGAAAAATGTTTCAGCCAGCAGTTAAAGGGGTGAAAAAAACTCATAGTCTTGGAGAAAATAAAGGACGATTTTTTTCAAATATCTATGGAGAAATACACTGATTATAGATTTGAGGAACTAGATCATGGAAAAGAAAGAGAATGTCTCCCATTTTCCAGTCTTGCAATCACAGACCATGCCAAATTCCAGCTGAAGTGATGCTCATTTTGTGCCAGAGAGACAGCATATGGCACAAAGCAATTTTCATTCCCAGCTCCAGGTAAAAAGTTTGTTACCATGGGCTTACATGGGCATTGATTTATTCAACCAAAAAGTGGAAACCTGAGGATGATGGGCTGTAAGGTCTGTTTTGGTGGGTAGTACTTTCTCTGTTAAACCCATAAGGTGAAATGTTTGGTGGGCAGAATGATACCTTTATCTGAAAAACCACCCCTGTTATTAGTAGTCAGAAAAATAGAAAGCAGCAAATATAAATAAATATCAGAGAAGGAGAAAAAAATCCTCTTAAAGTCTCGTAAGATCAAGGCCAGCCATGCTCTCTCCACTATCTTATTTTTAAAAGTGACCCATGCAGGGAATGTACATGTCAAAGAAATCCATGGGCTGAGGTATTAAGTGGTGTGATCCAGACAAAGGATATTTTTATAAGTCCATATAATGCTGAACACAAAGATAATCCACAGCTACAGAAAGCCTGCAGGTTGCTACAAAACCCCCAAGAAATCCTCTGCAAGAAGGGGTAAACAATTAACACAAATTTTAAATCAATGTGCTGTCACCTTAATAGCCAGCGAAGTCAGCTAAGATGGGTGTAATATGATGAGACAGTTTAATTCTTGTTATGACATTAGCTGCAGACTTTTACAACAGCTGAAAATGCTGGAGTGAGAAGAGTTTCCAATTATCACTGAGCTCCAATACACAACTCTGGATTAGACTGAGGCATGAACAAGGACTCCTCAGCCTGGAAAGCAACATGGAGCAGAGGCTGCGGAAGTTTCCAGTGAAGGTATTTTCCCTTCTCCCCTCTTGCTGATACACTCCTGAAAAGGTTTATTTCAGATAAAATAAGCCCCCATTTTTAAGAGATTTGCAGTGAAACCAGCTCCTAGGCTGTGTGTGCTACAGTATTACATACCATAAATCTCTACATCCAGGAGGTGAACCGAGCCATTCTGAAACGATTCTGTTTTCCCAGCATTAAGCTTCAAAAAATTAAAAGTCACCCAGGCTTGAAGGCAGATAGACAGGTAATAAGCCATGACAGCACTTCACGGGAATCCGCAGGAATAGGCAAGTAGGCCTGGGTGTCAGCCATATAAATATGATCATGAGACCCAAAGCTCCGAGTAATGCCGCCAAGTGTGAGCATGTCCGTGTTAAGGCAAGCGGGCTGTGAACAGGAGCCTGAGGCAGCGGCAGGTTTAGCTGAGGGCCCGCCAGCTGGGGAGGCTGCACCCCTTCCCCAGAGAAGGGCTAAGGGCCTGGAAATGCAAATCCCTGAGCCGGGAACGGGCTGCAATTCCCACACCAGCAAGAAGGCTCTCCTTCGGGGTAACACAGCTGCGCTCACTGGCAGGGGATTTTGGGTTTTGTGGTTTGGGACAGTTTTGCCCCAGTTGTATTTCATAGCTTGTTTTTGATCTTTTTTTTTGTTGTTGTTAATTTCACAAGAACAACACTCCTCCTGACCCTTACTTACACAGGAAAATGTCATAACAAATCATCCACCTCTTCCTTAGCTTTTATCCAACTCTTAGGGGCAATTGCAAACATGGGAAGTAGCTGGGTGGTTTGAAATAGTGATTCTTTAATCCAAAAATGTCCCATTGCTTGTGTCACATTGCTCTGCCTTTTTCAATATTGCTTTTGAAAAAGTCGTGTCACTGTTTCCTATTCAGATCATAATGAGAGAAATCATCTTGTCAGGCTTCTTGTACAGTCCTTCTGGGTTTCCTCCCTGTTATTTCCCGCAGCTGGGAATATAGGCTTTGGAAAGGAGAAAAGTAGACGGGTGAGAGGATAACTGGGAAAAGCCCTACCCTGAGCTGGAAAAGGCCTTTGCTGAAAAATAAGTTATAATTCACTAAAAGGCCTTTTCTACTCTCATGAAAGCCCCATGAGTGCTCCACATTGACTGATTACATCCCAGAAGTCCCCCCTGCTTCCAGGTTGGGTAAGGCTTTGCTGAAAAATAAGTCATCTCTCTCTAAAATGCTTTTTCCCATTCTTTTAAAAGCCCCGTGAGTGTTTGCAGAAGTCACCTCGGGTAGCCTGGACCTCAGGGAGCAGCAAGGGTCCTGCAGCCTGGGGCACTGTCTGGCAGCAGGCAAGGAAAGAGAGGATGTCACAGAGGGAGAAAAGCTGGCACTACATGCAAACTCCCCAAATCCTAGCTGGAGAGACCTGTCTGAAATCAGTCCTTGTTTTTTCTTGTTCAACACTCTTTATTTGGCAACTCATTTTTAAAAAGGTTGACCTGAAAAGTTGCTGTGTCATGCAGTACCTTATTCTGCATGGTAAGGTAAGATAATTCCTCATTAAAATGGTTGGCTTCGAACCTCCTCCCCTCCCTGGTGAATGAATAAATAAATAAATACACTTAAATATGTCCTGGATATGCTTTCTCTGCTATTTCCAAAGCAGAGAGGGAAGCTCTGGGTCTGGCATGCATCATCCTCTCCCAGCTGTTCCAGGGACTAAATGGCAGCTGAGGGGTGGTTGTAGGGTGGTCGAGAGGCACTGAGGGGCATCTTGGGGACACCTGTGTCCCTTGCAGGTGACCTGTGTCCTACAAAGCACTCCTGACCTGCTTGGATCTGTGCTCAGCCCCTTCGGATGCTGTTTCCCTACCCTGGTGCCACATGCCAAACTCTTAGTTCAGGTTGTCACTTGCTGTCTGCTCCTCTCCCAGAAATTCACCTCCAGCTTTTTTATTTCACGATGCCGAATCCCTGGAGTGAAAAGGGGATTTCATGCCTTTATATGGAATTGCAAACCTGTATTAAGCCTCCAAAGATGTTTTTGTCAAAAAATCTCAACAGCTGCCAACTTCCCTAAATCCCAAACTATCGTTACACATTTAGTCTTAGACAGGGGATTTTTCTGGATCTTCCCTCCTGACCCAGTGATAAAGCCAAGTTGATTTGAGATTGAAGATTCATTTATCTCTCCTTGGCAATTATCTCTATTACTGCCCACAATCCTTCCCAATCTTTTTAAACAACATCCTGCTATTAAAGCCACTTGGCAAGCATATAAAGCCCTGGGATAAGTTAACCATGCACAAAATATCCCACTTGGGGAAGGATCCAGCTATAAAAATAAATGGTTTACGTTCCGAAGGCCATGGTTCAGGATGGGTATTCTTCATTTGTGAAGAGAGGTCATCATTGCTGACAATAAAATTATGTAGGACCTGATCCTCCCCCACTGAGCTCAATAGCAAAATCCCTCCTGATTTCAATGGTGTTTTCCGGGGTCAGTCGCCGGGAAAGCCGACATTCCACAAAGTTGCTGAAAATCTATAATTGGATATATTAAGAGTGCTTTCAAAGAGATGTCAGATTTGGAGGCTTAGTGTAAACTGTGCTGCAAAGGGGATCATTTCGTATAACCCAATCAATAAAGCTTTTTTTTCGGTGTTACTTTTCTGCTTGATCCCTGATGACGGAAAAGCTGAGCTCTGGAGACTCACCATCAGCACAGAGGAAGTGCTGGGGGCCTGGTCGGAGCGTGAGCCACCCTCTGGTGGGAAAGATCCTGCTAAGTGACCTGGTGGGAGCTGTGAGGGGTGTAATCCTGCAAGTGTTTGATCCAGTGGCTTTGCTTACACTACGGAGGTAACTCGTGCGTGTAAGTAGTGGAATACTGAGCCCTTATTTTCACGGTGTTGCTGGTCTCCTGTCACAACACATCTCTTTGGGAGATATGATTGAGAGTTTTGATGAATTTTGCTGTGCCTTATATGTCTATATTTAGTAAAATGCAGCTTAGCTTGTTTCTTTGGAACAAGATATGGATTTATCCCCCAAATGCATTTTTTTTTAAATCACGGGCTGTACTTCAAAGTGTTCTTTAACGCCACTTTGGAAACACTCACTGGTAGCTCTTTAGGAACTGGAAATCTTCCATTTCTACTTACATGGTGCTTTTCTGGCTGATGAGCATCGTTTTCCCTTTGGTTCTCACGCAGAGAAAGGGCCACTTGGCACATGGCAGCTGTGCTGGGCAGGGTAGGCACAGGGACTGCAGCCTCAGGAGATGGACACTGATATTCCTGAGGGGTTCCACTCTCGTGGGACCTCAGGGAAGGGACACCAGGGTGGGGTTTGCTCCAGGTTGCTTCACCCTTGCAGCAGCCTCATTTGTAAACTTGTGCGGGTCATCTCCTCTCCAATGTCCCTGTGCCAATGGGTGTGCAGCTGGGGACAGGGAGCCACTCGCAGCTCCTACAGGTGATGCTGCCATTTGGGCCTGCAG
>NW_008236509.1:3346676-3352966 GCF_000691975.1 Corvus brachyrhynchos | reverse complement strand
GTCCTCCACAGGGCAACAGGCACAAAGTTTGCTCCTCAGCCCCAGAGCGCTTGATTGTTTCTTCCCTTTCCTTTTCAGTAAAAGCTGAAATTCAGTAGAAGCTGATGAGACCACCATGGAGAAATGCTGGTTCACCACACTGGCTAGTACCAGCTTGATCTGGCTCCAGCTCCAGGATGTGCAGCCTACAGACACAGTAAAGAAAAGAAATATTCTGAAAAGGATGAGTCAGTTGGAGGCCAGTGGGGAGAGGATGTGGGATCTGACTGGAATTAAAAAAGTTATGAGGCTACACGTTGTTTAGAGCTCTGCCAGGGGAGAAACTCAAACACGCGAAACGCTTTGTCATCTGGCATAATTATGTTGCTTTGCTGATTAGCTGGTAAACTCTTTTCAAAATGCTTTTAGACAATAGTAAGTTCATGAAATATAAAAACGTCCTGCTGACACCACAGGCAAAGACCTGCTTTACATGTTATTGCAAACTGTCTTCCCCAGAACCCCACTAGAGTGTTGAACAGCCATGAAATTGTTTTTTGGTACGTATTAGATGATTTACCCATTAAAACAGTTGAGGTATCTTCACACCTTCACTTCTGTGCTGTAAGCTGATGTGAGCTGTGAGTACACCCACAGTGTACTCTGGATTTCTCAGCTTGATTTTCCGTATGTTGCACTGATTGGGACACCAGCAGTTTTGCATGGAGCTTCTTCACTCACTCCTCCGGCCAGGTACCAACACATCCTTCCTGGCTCTTCTGGGAAGCAGTGCCCAGCATTTGTGTAATTTGCAAAGCAGATAACTTTCGAAGATTTGAAGTTTTGGCCGTAAGGTTCTTTGAATAAATAATGCCAGAATTACTTCTGTTTGTTGTGTGGAAATGTATACATCCCATTCCCCCTTTATAAAGAGCTGATCTACCCAGTCCTACTTCCCAGCCTGGTGGGGAGAGTCCGTGCTCATTTGTGGAGCACCTCCAAGCAGGGGGTTGGGAAGGAAATGCTGCTGACACAGGCTGTGACTGGCTATCCTTTACAATTGTGTCATGTCTGCCTTTCCCGCATTCCTTCATCTTTCCTTCATTGAACCTGGTCATTCACAGGGATGCTGATGTAAACTGTGTAACTGGTCACGGGACAGATGGGTGTGCACAGGTGAGCACAAAGCCCAGCTGATTGCTGCCTCCTCTTGAAGGAACAGGTCCCTGTCTCATGTGGGGATAAATGAGCCACCAGTTCAATCAGACTAAACCAGAACAGGTAATTTCCCTGAGTTATCTCCTGTAATCTTTAGTGGGAAGCAGGGAAGTATCGGCAGTGTTTTATTGCTCTCACTGACATGGTGTGAGAGGTTATTCCCCAGCTGCCTGGGATGGTTAGCAAAGGGCCTGAAGGGGGCTCAGAGCCATTAGCAGCTTTCACTGAGGGCTTGTAGAGGACCTTTACACTGGGAAAAGAGGCACTGGTGAGTTTTAGACAAGGCAACCTGGCTTTCACCCCAGGAAAGTGCTGGAACAAATAATCACACAACTATTTGTAGACACCCGGGGCAGGGAGCTACCAATAGGGATTTGTCAAGAACAAACTGTGTTAAATCACTCCTGTTATTTTCCATGACAGGTGAAGTCCTGCCACGTGGAGAGAAGCGCTGGATGTACACCTGCCTCCAGTTTTCTCTCACTTCAGGAAGGTAGTGCTTCTCAGGAAGTTTTCTTGAACAAGGCTGGGCAATGTGGATTGGATGAAGAGATTCTGCAAACCCCCAGTGACAACAGGAGCGGAGTAGTGGATCCAGTGCCAGTTTGAACTAGCAATGGGTTGGACTCATGGATGGTCAGCCTCGCAGCCGGCCGCTGCTAAATTGTCATTCCTGTCCCGGATAGCAGAACTGGTATTACCCAGGTCCAGTCTCAGATGACCCAAAGCAAAGAGGAGCAGGGAGGTGGGATGGCATTCAGGAGGACCATGGTGGCCTGGAAGGAGAGATGTGCAATGGTAGCGTGATGCAACCAGGGATGGGATGAAGCACAGCCAGGTGGGTGCCATGCCCCCATTTGGATGTTTTGCTTCAGGAGCAACAGAGAGGCTTGAAGAGCCTTCAGAGCTGAGTGCTGAAAATTACGAAAGACCTGGAAAATACAATTTATGAGGAACAGATCAATGACCTGGAGTTGCTAAGCTTAAAGAGGAGAAGGTGCTGAGGAGGAAGAGACTATGACAACCTTCAAGTACATTAAAGATGGTGATAAAGGGGGAAGACTTGCTGTCTGTTTCTCTCGGGTAGGGCTGGAGCTAATGGGCTCATTGCGTCACAAAGGGATTCGGTACAAACCAAAGGCGTGTCTTCCCTGACAGCAAGGCCAATGAGACGTCAGGACAGGCTGCTGGGATGGGCCATGGGAGTCTCAGGGACCCAGGGGATCTTGTCTTGGTGCAGAGGGATGGTCCAGATGATCCACTGATATTTCTGCCCTTTTAAAATTTTTATAATGCCATAAAACAATCCTATGGGTTTCATTAGGATACCTCCTGAAACAAAAATTCCTCCTTGGTCTTGTTCCTCTGCCACAGCTCACCTGTGTGATGCTGCGCTCTGGCGAGAAGTGGGTGTGAAACGCTGCTGCTGGGATGTGTGGCTGTCGTACACCTCCGCTCCAAAGTGCAAATAACTCCCCGGGCTGCGAGCCGGGGGCCGAGCCCGTGGTAAGCCAGGGGCTCTGACTGATGAATTTTCACAGCAGGTGAGAGCAGCAGGAGACACAAACATTACAGATTTCATGTACGGATAGTAGCACTCAGGAAGACAAATTGAGTGAATACCTCAGGATGTGGCTGCTGGGTCAGCCTCCAGCATTACCCAGTGGCAGACAAATCCCTGCCCTCAGCCTTGGCATGAGGCACCTACTGAGATGGAGGGGGTGACACTGCTCCTGTGGCCAGCTCCCAATTTTCCTCATTACCTGCTCTGAGATTCTCTCAAAGATAAGAGACTCCTGTGCAAAGCCGCTAATTTAGTCCCAGCAAACAAGAAAATAAGTCTGGATGTGAAAGGCTGGTAGGGTTTTGACAACATGCATGTAGAGGTTGGGCGACTAGTCTTAATTAGGCCATCTTTGTTTACATTTGATGTTTATCAGCTAATTGGCATGGCAAGGTGTGAGTCACACGGCTTCCCTCTGGCATGAAATCAGTTCGCAGGAGAAAAACTGGGAGAACAAATGATCCCAATTATAAGAAAACCCACTGTGCTAATTACCATCCCACGGACTGCGGAGCCTCCCACCCGCGTCCTTGCCCAGCCGCCCGCCCCGGCGTCTCCCCAGCGCGGGCGCAGCTCCGGCACACTCCTCCCGCCCGGGCGCCCGGCCCCTCGCCCTGCCCGGGACCCTCCTCTGGCACTGCGGGAGCAAAGGTGATCCTTCACCAGCTGCTCATTTCATGCCCCACAGCATTTCTTGGGGACTAAGCCTGCTGCCTACGCTGCTGCCCTCTTTATTTCCTCCTCCATGCTTTTTTTGTTCGGATTGGTGGAGACCACGTTGCAGCAGCAGCAGCTCATGGGGAATATCTCATGCTTCCAACATTGTGACACCCACCAAGTCAAAGCCTCGGTGTTTGCTACTGTGTAGCTGGACCGGAACCTCACTGCTGGGCTAATTAAAAGCTGCAGTCCGACCTTGCCTTGACTCTTTCTTCCCTCCCTTCCCCCTCTTAAAAATATTTCTACACCACCCATAGGTTGACCGGTTTCGTGCTCTACCCTCCTACTGCCACGGCACTTCGTTGCACGTGCTCAAACATATTTTAGGTACGTATGTGCATATGTACTTACTGTAAATCTCCACCTTTCTCGCTCTGTCTCCCCCTCTCTCCATCCCTCAGGGAGATGTGCTGCCCCTATACCCTTTCAGGCCTTTCCCCTATACACTGAGGGTCCAGTGCGCAGGAATGTTTCTTGGCTGCCCTTGAGTTGAATGATGATCCTGGAGGCTTGGAAAAGCCACAAAGCTCAATGCTCTCTGTCTCCCTGTGTCTCTCTTGTCTTCCCTTCTTAGTAGGGGTAACAGATGGCTGAGGCTTTCACCAACAGTCCCGAACACATTGTCACTCCCAACTGAAAGTGAAATATTCAGTGGCATTTAAATTAAATAGACTCTAATGCTTCAGTAATATTAATTACGGTTTCATTCATCCCTGGCCTAATAAATCAACACATAAAGATAGGATGATCCTGTGGCTGGCAGCAAAGCAGGGCTATTCTGCCCTTTGTAAGGTTATGCACACAAAGCCCCCATTCTTATAGGGACATGATGGCCCCCTCAAACATCTGTGCTCAGCACCACTTGAGGAGAAGCCAAAGTGGTAACATTTAAACTTTTCTTGTCCAATTTGTCCACGCAACGGGGCTCAATTCAACAAGAACGTGCAAGTTAAAATTATAAAACCCATGTTAAGTGGATGAAAACTTTTCAGCGTTTCGGCCAGGGGGTCCAGATTTATTCTGGCAGCTCCAGGAAGCCAAGGGCAGGGCATCCATTCTCACTGCTGAATTTGTTACCCCAGCTTCAACCTTTAAAAGAGGGGGTTGGGGGTGGAGAAGGTTGGAAGGGTTTGAAAACCTCACGGTGCTAAGCTAAATTTCAAGATTTGGGGAGGCCC
Source organism: Corvus brachyrhynchos (assembly GCF_000691975.1). Lineage (NCBI taxonomy): Eukaryota > Metazoa > Chordata > Aves > Passeriformes > Corvidae > Corvus > Corvus brachyrhynchos. The sequence goes on along the minus strand of NW_008236509.1, from coordinate 3,348,307 downwards.
TGGGCAACAATTTTTCACACAATTTTTGGTGTGAATACCACAGGGGAAATAGGCTCTGTATTTCACCAACAACAGGTTTTCCCCCCTCACTGCTATACATATGTAAAAGGAGGCTAATAAAACGGTTGAAGAAAAGATCGCTGCTAGTAAATCTTCTGGAGACAAAACCCTCCACTTGTGATGCTTCAAAGCTGCCCAGAGCTACCAGTTTACCCCAAAAGTCCCAACTCAGGGCTGCTGATTGGAAAATAAAAAGCCCTGTGCATAAAAACTTCACTCCAATTGTTATGCAGTGAATGTGACATTTACATACAGCAGCTTTGCTTGACCAAATGACTCCCAAGTACACAAACGAAGAGCTTGTCACCTATAGCTTGGCTCCTTTGGAAAGGTCCAGCTACAGTAGGTTTACAATGAAAATAAGTATATTATAATGACAAAGCAATGCCATATCTTGTAAGTGCATCACAGAAAGCTGAAGCAGCTGAAAAAAGTAAATGAAACGGGAATAAAGAAAAGCCACAGAGGGAAGGTGTGCCTGAGCAGCAGCCCTTCTGGGAGGCAGGGCAGAGAGCAGCCCCTGCGCGGCGCGGTGCCGCCTGCGCTGCGGGCTCACACGGGGGCTGCGGCGGGCACCGGTGCCGAGAGCAGCGGAGCGGAGCCGGCTGCTGCACGCAGCGCACACCGGAGCGCCCGGCCCCGCTCCTCGCCGGGCCAGCGCCTCTGGGGCCGCGCAACGGGGCTGTGCCCAAGAGCCGACCTGTGCTTAGGCGCTTAACAAAGGGATTTTCAGAGCCAATTCCTTAAGCAGAAAACTATTTAAACTACCCTGTGACTAAATGCTGAGGAGCTTACCCTAAATTCTCCCAGGTGGAGGTTTCCACTAATCCTGCTGGCCTGCATCATGCCTCTTGTGGTTCGTGCTGAGCCAGTAACACCAGAGCTGTGTAGTGCAGGTATTTCTGTCCAGGTGTTTGACCGATGGTATCTGCTACTGTCAGCCTGGGCTTATCCCACTTAAACCCCATTAGCTGCTTGGATAAGCCCTCCCTGTCGTTTATGTCTATCCGTTTGAGACCTTTTTGTGTGCTTTCTCTAGGGGTCCCAAAAATGACTGTATTTTATGAAGACACTTTCTGACAACACTGCTTTTCTGTAGCCAATGTCCAGCCCAGCACCTGGGGACCTGCATGGTCAGGCTCATCTAGTTTTGGAGATGTGCTTCAGGCTGCTGGGCAGCTGGCACCAGGCTGCCCATTGACTGGGGTGTGCCTGCACAGCTTTGGCCGCCCTGGTAGCAATTTTGACGTCAGTGGTTTCGACCTGAAGTTCAGAACAGTCATGTGTCCCCTGTGTTCAAAGCACAGGTCTGGGGATGCCTCATGGGAGGCAGAAGCCTCTTTTGCATGAGGAGGAAGTCTGACACCAAAGATGGGTGCCGATGGGCCACTGATGGCCCCTGCCTTGACTCCAGGAGAGAGCACAAAACAGGGTCCTGGTGGTGAGGCCGGCACTGAGTGAGAGGCAGAACAAGAACAGGACTGCAGGCAAGCAGCCAGAGGCCCCACAACTGGAAAGAAAGATGGGAAGGGGCTATGCCCAGGGAGTGGGGGGCCTGGGGAAGGCTGTCA
>NW_008236509.1:3337033-3346626 GCF_000691975.1 Corvus brachyrhynchos | reverse complement strand
TGCCTCCACCAGCCTGCCTCTCCAGGCAACTGCCTAAAGCTGGCCCCGGGAGCCGGGCTGGCAGGGAGCTGCTCGGCTCCTGAATGCTCCAGCTGGCTCCAAGGCCGTTGTAGCAGCTGAATGAGGAGGACGCACTCCCTGGCATGTCCTAGTTCCCATCAGCTGGCCCGGGCAGACCGGCCGCCCGTTAAAAGCAGACAAGGGGAGCACGTGTTGCTCCAGCCCGTCCTTACCCGAGCCGGGCTCATTCAGGATCACGAGAAAAAAAACTGGGGCAGGAGCTGCCTGAGACCCGTGGTGTGCTGCTGGGCTGGAGGTGGCGGGGCAGAGGAGCTGGCAGCAGCCCTGGGCAGGGAACGTGCGGGGCAGGGGCTGCCGCGCTGGGGAACCAAAGGACACTGCATAGGGTTTGGAAGGCAAACATGTGTCCAAAGGTAACTTGTTTTGATTTATCCATTCAAAATTGTCGATAGTTACCTCAAATGAGTCTCTTTTCACTTCTAGTTTTGAAAAAAATATTTGAAGTATCAGGACTCAAAAACTTATGTGTGGTCATGCAAACCAACATTTTGTCCTACCCTTACTGGAAGAGGGTTTGAGGTGCTTGAAACTGCTCCTTACCAGTTGCGCTACTGTCCCGCTGAAGGGTCTTCAAAGCCATGAGTACTTCCATGTACTGGGAGCTACACCAGTAACCACTGGAGGGTTTCTCTGTCTAGGCCATGTGTAAATGTATTACAAACCCATAATTCCTTAATTTAGGCTACATTTCATTTGGAAATACTTTTGCATGGCCTGGTCTGCAGTCAAGGAGTTAGTCTTTGAGGACTTTAGTCTTTGGCCTGGATGACACCTCCTCCTCACATATTTATGAACCACAGGAAACATCTGAATAAATAATGTTGCTAAATCCCAGACAAAAGTTGCTGAAGTCCCCCAGCTTTAATCAAGGAAGCATTGTTCACTGCTTGTAGATGAGATGGAAGACACAAAGTTCACCATCCTCTCCCTAAGAGGACGTCAGCAGAGGTTTTTCAGTAACACAGAAAGTATTACATCAGCCTGCAGGTTGGGGACACTGGGGACTATTACCAAAAGTACAACATGACAGGTTAAACCTTGACTGTTTTGGTGCTCAGACATAAACCTTATGCAACCTGTTATGAGCTGACAGAAGAATAAGTTGAAAAACAATTTTTGTACAGCAGAGATTAGCAGGGAACATTTCACTGAACTTATCTCAAGGTATAATTTGCTAACATCTTTTTCTTCCTTGCTCAAAACATTCCCTGGTAGTTATTTTTAGTAATGGCATATATGTTTCCTAGTAAGGCACTTTGCGTTTAATAGTAATAAGAAATAACATTATCTACTTTTTATGATTGAAGATTAAGGAGTCTATTCTAATAGCTTCGGTTGTCAACACAAGGTCCTCTGGTACTATGTTCCTGGCTTCCCTGTTGTAAAAGAACATGTCTATGTAGATATTATTAATTTATCATTGCACAAAACAAAGTTTATGAACACTTAATATTTAATGTGCTGTGAATTTAATAATAAAAAATTAAGACTCTACCTTACATCATTTTTTAACTACCTGATTTTTATTCTTCTCATTAGCTCTTTATGGCTCTATTCTGAGATTTTAAACCTTTTACTTGGGTTTAAAAGCACTTAGTTGTGTATGCTGAAATGTAAATACTTAATCTCTAGCCTAGATGAATACAAGGACAATACCATGATGGTATTAAGCACCATGACATAACCATATGTGGAACATAGGCCTATAAATACAAAGCTGCACTGAAGTCAGCCTGAGCCGCCCCAGGTTACATGATCTGAAGGCCTGGGTCCTCTTGCCTGGTCACTACAACACACAGGCTGCTCTATCCTAAATCTCTGTGGCTTTGGCACGGATACTTTGCCTGGCAAAAGGGGAGGCACCTGTTGCAGCTTCTCCATGGGCCTATACTACTTCTGTCTGTCTGAGTAGCTTCTTGCATAAGCATGACTAAAACAAGAAAAGTTTTCTATTGCAAAAGATTAACAGATCTTATTTCTTCTTTTGGCTTCAGCCTTCCTCTGCACAGCCTGACAGATCTGGTCATTATCTGGAAATGCTCAGAATAAACAAAACTGCTCAAGATCTTAAACCGGGGAAAGCATCTTCTGATGCATCAATACTACACCTTCCAGTCCCAGCTGAGGGTCTGGCTCTGCTAGGTCTCAACACTCATATGCATATGGTATTTGATTTTGTGCCTACAGCATGGTGCATTCTAGATTTCAAGTACTGAACATGATTCATCCTCATTTCTTTTTTTACATTTTTATTATCTAGCCTAGCTGTTGAGGGTTTAGTTGGAAGAATAATTAATGTTTGGTTGATAATCTGAATCCCAACAGCTCATCCCAGACAATGTTTCTTGACAGTGAATCCTGCACCACAGAGATTAAGGAACACATTTTCAAATGTCAGAAGATGAGGGCTGCATGCAGAAACACAGCCACATTCGCCAGCACACCCTGTCCTCTCTGCCCTGTGTCCCTAACACTCCCATCACACCATTCCTGAGCCACAGCCCCAGTTTGACATGATGGCATCCAGCGTTCATGTATTTAGGAATGCATTTTACAAGGCATGCATTTAACTGGACACTTGTGTATGCAATTATCTGACCTGCACGCCCAACATGCGTGTGCCTCATGGGGTTGCACATTCTGCAATCCAAAGCAGCTGAGAGTTTAAGTGCCTGCAACAAAAATAGAGAAGAAGCCTTCATTTTTAGAAAATTTGGCAACAATTTAACTTTTTTTCTGAATGAGATGGAAAGCAAATGTTCTCCAATGAAAGATAAATGACAATCAGAGCTGGAATATTAATATGCCTGGGTATAGGAAACAAGCAGGATGAGCCAGAAAGGAAGTAAACATTGCAGTTTGAGCCTTGCTGTGTGATAATCCTAAGTAGAGAGCCACTGTCAGGGCTGCTCCTTCAGAGAGAAGGGTGCATAGGGAGAGGAGAGAAGAAGCGGCACTGTCCGTAAAGAAGAAATTTAAAAAACCACTGCGAAAGGATTTGGAGTAGACAAAGCAGGTTGTGTGGAATGGAGGGAAAGAAAAAAGGGAAACTGGGACTGATGACTATTGCAGGCCACCAGGCCCCTTTCAGAAGGACAGACAGAAGGAAGGCTCACAATTGCCATTGACAGCTTGATTTGACACCCAGAGAGCATCAGCAGGTGAAGTTCAGGGCCCTCTTTGCTTTGGCTGCCTTTGCTGGTGGGACAGCATCCCCTGGGCCACTGCACTGCCTCTTCCTGTGGGGAGGAGGAGACCTGCCTGAGCTTGACCTTAGAGGAACCTGAACAATACCTGCAGACATTTTACTCAAGAGGAGATGAAGAATTTATATGTCTATATTTTATGAGATAAGGCTTCACAGAGTGCATTGGTGCTCCCCTGAACTCCAAAAAAATGGTCATCAATTTAACCACTACTGGAAGATGAGACAGTGCTCATTGGGGAGATATTTGGCATTAATGGCCAAAGTATCCCAGTAGGTTGTTTCATAGCATTAAAACTGTGATTGCTGGAGAAAATGTGAAAAAAGGCCATCTCCTTACTAGTCAGAGTAATTTCTAGCTATTTCTCTGGAAATGCCAGGTGTGGATATCCTCCAGACACACTAGGTACCGTGGGTGGGATGGGAGTATGGTGCTGGGAGTGCGCAGGGTGGGCATCCCTTTGCCTGCCCCCTCCTGCCAGTCCCAGGGGTACCTCACTCCTCCCAAGATTTAAGAGCTATCAGAGGCAGATGATTGCAGGGAGTGAGTAAACACAGTGAGAAGAGAGGACTGTAATCACCTGGTGCATCACAAGCTGTCTGTCACCGTATCACACCACAGTTCCCCTCTTCCACTCCTCACCATTACCCTGAGAAGCTCGTGTTCAGTGTCTCCAAGAAAGTGCCCTCACAGGTCAGAGCTGGTGTGAAAAGGGGTTTTCCTCTCACAGCCTGCCTGCTGCAAAAGAAAACTACTCAGTTCCTCCCTTCTCCTTTCAGGACAATCCTTCATGTAACTTGTCACTGACCTGGTTGTAATAGGTGACTTTCAGCACAACACCCAGGGGACAGAGCTGTAAAATGCCACCAGATACAAACCTCTATTTTCACACTCCTGCAGCTCTTGGAGTCTATTTCTGTTGCAGTCAATGACTGTGCTGCCTGCAACACGGAGTGACACGGCTGCAGAGCCTTCTACACCCACCAAGGCTCAGACTATGCTTTATCAGGCAGGCTCATTGGCTCTGACTGCGGCCAACTCTCCCTCAAACCCAGGCTTGTCTCACTTGGTGCTTTATTGTTTCATAGCTCTGTGCAAACAAGTTAGTTTCTAATCCCCCTCCCAGGCAATAAACATTTTACAGACACAAAACCCACACAAAAGTGTATTATAGGGACTAAGGACTGTTTGGTGTCCTAAGCAAGAGACTGCTCCTTGAAGATCTCGTGATCCAAGTGCTGCCATATGAAATTTGGGAATACACATGTATAACTGTTTTCTACAAGTGTCTTTTGGGACTCAAGCTGGATCCTTTAATTGCAAGGCTGGTGACAGCTGCTTTGTCATTTGCAGAGGGTTTCTATAATGAATGTACATATTTAGTGAGAGGTGATGAACCCTTCTTCACCTCCCATCCAATGAAGCATTAGCACCACCAGTTGGTCATCAACCCTGAATAACAACCAGTCCCAGCTCCAATAATAGTGCAAGAACTTTGTTCAGGTTCTCAAGAGCAACATGTTGTGCCATCCAGATATATTGTTTAGTTGGCCTGAAGCTGAGTCAAGTTAAAATTGCAGCAGTGCATTTTTTTCTGTGTTTGTTGATTGTACCTTATCTGTTCCAGCTTGAACTTTAAAGCTCACTAATGAGGGAATCAGAAAACTATAATGGGAGCTCAGCTAAATCCCAGATCACTCAGCACAATCGTATTTTTCAGTTCACTGGGGAAAGGCTCAGGACGATCCAGAGAAAACACTGTTAGTGTTTTGGATTCCTTGAGCATCCTGATCCAAAGATGTACTAATCTGCAGAGGGAAGTGGGGCAGACCTGGGTGCTGATTTTCAGTTCTTAGGTCAGTAAACTGGCTTGCCAAGCTGTTTCTGCCTGGCACACAGCTGGGCTGCCATGGGCATGCATAAAGTCTTGATTCATACACACATCTGCAATGATGGTCATACCTTCAAAGGGAGGTGTGTACCCCTGTTTACTTGGAGGGTGTATCCACTCTTCTTTGCTATTAGAGTTTGCATAAACTGCAAATGTTTTCCCTTTTCCTGGTTCTCTGCCTTCTCTTCCCTCGTGTTTGCTCATAAAGAGTGTACAGGAATTTTGCAACACTAGCAGAGATTTCAAGTTTCATCCCTACTTCTACTAAGGCCCCTGGCATCACCCAGGCATCATGAACTAGTTTCATACCTGCTTTACAGGTCTTTGCTGTGGTGAGAGTGATCTAAAAATATCTCAATGCAAAAGGGAATCACTCACTGTGTCTGGACTATTTCAAACATCACTTCATGAGTATCTGAGATGGAGAAAGGGTTCTATCCAAGCCCACACTCTACAGGGAATAACACCTCCTGAGAGAGGAAGCAGTTTGTCACCCAGGTGCTGGTGATAAACTGTATGACCTGCTCCTTTACAGAAATGTTAGCCATTACACCTAATAAAGTGATTATAGACACCCTCCCCAAATTCTAACATTAATATCTAGCCCATGGCACCAGGTTGACCAGCACGTGTTGGTGCTTTACTGCCTCTCATCCTACTCCCTTCACATCACATCCTTGCCGTCCTCCCTGCATGGGATGGCATCTGACAGTGGCACCCGAGGCTGTAAAAGCTAATTCACAATGGCAGGATTGTCATTCTCAGAACCAGCAAGTCCAACAAAAGGCAGTGCCCTAGAGATTTTGAGTTGGCTGTATTTTTTAATTAACCTTGCTTATAGGTAGGTGCAGGGGTCTCAGTGATGACTGTGGCCTCCCCAGCTCATCTTATACAAGCACAGAGCAAGGGGCAGACTTTGCCAGGCAGTTTTGCCTTCCAGGGCCTGCTATCATGAGTCACTGGTGAGACACAGACACCGAGCCCAGTCCTTCACCATCCCTCTTGAAGCCTGAGGAACCAAGACCTTGATAGGCAAGACAGGTGAGAGAAGGGAAAAAGGATTTGGAGCTCACTTTTTCCCAGTGGGAAAGTTCTGATATTCTTTGTGGCACTCCTGCTTTATGAAGTACTCTCCTGGTTTACTCATGATAGACTTGTAAAAATAAACCTAATAAAAATATTTTTGCTTCCTCTTTACTTTCACAGTTCCCCCTTCCTTCGCCACACTGAACTTCCATTTGAGGATGTTCCCACAAAAACATGTTTAAAAGTTGAATACAATACATATACAATAGTATATGATGTTGACTAAGACAAAGACACTGTCAGGGGTTAAAAATGTAGAGCAGAATGAGAGATCTCAGCATGATTTTGTCCTGCTGCTGGCACATGGTGCTTACAGAGCCAGGAGCTTGGCTCCTTTGACTAACAGTAGAACTCCTCACTTGAACAAGCATTTGTGGTGCTCAAGCCCTGCCTTTGCAGGGTTGGAGTAGATTTGTAAGATTTTTTTTTCCCTTTCAAGAGGTTATTAAAATTGAAAAATTATGCAGCCCATTGCTTGGTTGTTTCTCACAGGCTCTCTGGTGCTCAGAGAGCATATCAGCTTTGTACCCTGGTTCTTAGGCACACAGGCTCTCTGAAGAGGCTGGGCAATCTTCAGTGCCACATAGCACTCGGAAGTGGCACTTAGACTGTAAATATTATATGCTGCTGTAAGAACATTTGAATGGTAATACTCAAGCAATTACTTTCCTTTCAAGATCATTAAACACAAATCTGACTTGTATTTTAATAGGACTGCCAATGTATTTAATGGGGGGCAGTAAAGGGTAGTTTTTTTCTAATGGATGAATGTTTATATTATTATCCACTCTGAGAGACCACATTAGGAGAAGCCTGCATAACGCTCATGTGTTTTGCCTCAGTCCTTTTCTCACAGTATTCAATTTTTTCTCAGTTCTGCATCTTACAGCACAATGGCAAAACTGCACCTACAATAAATTCCACCAGCATATTTTGATTATGAGACAAAAAAAAGACCAAACACAGTCGTGCTGAAAAGAACTTGCAATTGGCATTTCCATCATGTTTGTTAAAACTGCAGAGAAAGGCAATTCCTGGCAGGTTGACAGTTTTGGCCAGTGACACCTGCTCTGCAGCCACAGGACAGGCACTGTAGGACTGAGCAAGACCACCTTCTAGATGGCACCTTGCACACCCAGACACATCTGGGGACTGCTTGGGCCAGTAGGTGCTTGTCTCTACATCCATCCCTATCTGTGCCTGGGCTGCTGAGAAGAGTGGGCAGCAGTGTGGGACATGGGTGCCTGGGTCTGCCCCGAAGGTGCTCTGCTGCAACACACACACTCACCATCACTGCCTTCACCACAGGGACCTGCTGGCTGGAAAGCAAAGTAGTTCCCTGGTGTCTTATCAGCTTTGTGAGCAATTTGGACAAATTTGTTCCTGACTACTTATTTTGTACTGTTTCAACACCTGCATCATCTTCCCATGGGGAAGATACCTTATATATTTTCACTAAATATGGGGTATGGGGTGGGCAATCAAAGCTGGCCTGAGCTGGTCCTCACCAGGCTGTGCATTTTGGGAGCTCAGGAAACGGCAAATACTACACTCTGTTTCCACATTCCACTCACTCCTTGAAAGCAAAGGCTAGGAATGACTGTGCTGCATGACTTAGCAGCTGGTAGCCTCTGGACAGTAGTTAGAAAATTTGGACTATTTTTTGATTCCCACTTGCACATGTACCATAAAAGCATCCTGTTCCGTGCTACCTGTGGTGAAGGATCTGCAGATAGTTCAGAGCAAATGTAGCGCTATAGATTGTATGGTGTTATCACCTGTTCCCAAAATCTGGGGCTCAGGAACACATTCTCTATGGTCAGTGCTTCCTATCGGCCAGAATTTAACCATGGACCTTTGTTGTTTGAAACAGCACCCAGCTCAAGACTGTGCACATGAACCACCTGCATCCTCACTAAAACATTTCAGGTACAAATCTGGATGTCTTCTTTTTAGGTAGCTTTGGGCGGTAATTATTACAAGCCTAACAAGTAGAATTTAGTAGGTGCTCATAGGTCTGCATTGTAAACATTGCAATAAAAACCATCAGGAAGGTGGTTTTAAATCCAGAGATCATGCGAAGAAGGCCAGGAGTTAGAGAATAAAGCAAGCTGGGAGGTTTTCTATTACTTTGCATTTTAGTGCGCAACAGCTAAAGCTATCCAGGAATTGCTACAGGACCAAATTTATAAACAGAATATATTGTGCTAATAAATCAGAACATGTTCAGTGGTGAGTCTGTTCCCAGAAATGTATGGCTTTCCCACTCCTAAAGGGGAGCATTCCAACCACGACAGCTGCCATGTTTGGGACTATTATTACAGAAAACTGTTGACATTTTCTGGGTTAAGGATGGTTATCTGGAATTCATGGATAATTTAGTCCTTTTGCTTGCAGAAATAGTTTGATATGCTCTTTAAATAAGCATATAAAGAGATTGATGTGTGATGTTTGTGGGTTCAGATGTTCTGAAAAGTGATGCTCCTCTACGGAAGAGAATAAAGCTTAAAAGGGGATATTATTTATAAAAGCACCACCATGCACAGGCAGTGTTTATTTACCATTTAAATGCCTCATTTCTGTTCTGGCTGTCTGTGCTATAATTTGCACAGGCATTTAAACTTGAGTATAAATAAATGCAAAGAAGTGGTGTTTATGCAGAGTTAAGATGAGGAAATCAAGCGCTAAAAGATGGAGGCCACTGCTGCCTCATCAGATCAGCCATCTTACCCACCTTTGGCTCCTGTGAGGGCCCCTTCAGAGGCAAGCAAGGAGCCATCCATGCTGGAATTGGAAGAACTTGATCAGAATATCAGTGCTGAGGATGTGGCTGAGATTTAAAGAGCGGGCGGGCAGTGTGAGCCGAGCACCACTGCATCTCATCGTGACTGAAACGCAGGGAATGCCATGAGGCACCTCGAGTATCTTGCCAAGATCCTCAGGATGGGAAGTGTTTTCCTCTGGGCAAAGTGAGGCACTGACTCTGCTCCAGGATGAGGGCAGCAGATGCCAGAGAGCGTTCCCAGGATGGCTGGCTACAGTGGGAACATTTGTCACTGTCACCTGTGAGGATTGGAGAGGGGGAAACCAAACTCCTTTAGCTCTGTACACCCCCACCCATTCCCAAATCTGTAAACAACTGCTTTGCTTCTGCATGTTTGACACTCTCCCCTGTGTTTATGGACATGATGATGGTAAAAAGGCCATGTTACATGTGCACAGCCTCATGGGGACATGGTCCAAGGACCTCTTACAGGTGGGAGCACCAGGTGGGGCAGGCATGGATGCTCTGGGGTGGTTGAGAACCTTGAGGCTCAACTGCTGAAATC
>NW_008236509.1:3326770-3336858 GCF_000691975.1 Corvus brachyrhynchos | reverse complement strand
CAGGAACACATTCACACCAGTTTTATGGTTGTGGTTGAGGAACAAAATCTGAGGTAGGGTTTGATTAAATTATTAGGAGTATAAATCCATCATCTGGCTGTCCTTATTTGTCTAGACAGAAGAATTGTTTTGGCAGAAGAAAGGAAGGCACCTGTTGCTTAATGCCTATTAAAAGGGTGAAAAAGTTGCATCTTTTTCATCATATTACAGCAAACTCCTGCTTTGAGCTCCTGAGAACAGGCAGCAGGGAGACAGACTGGTGTAAGGAAATGTTATGCCACTTACTTACCATGTCTGCTCTGTGGCAGACCTTGGGGAAGGTGTCCTCACTGAGTTCTCTTCTCCCAAAGCATGGGCTATGATGACTTTCAGAGCACAGCTGTGCCATCTCCTGCCTTTGACAAACTGTCAGGGGCTGCATGGCCTCTCCAGAAAAGAGAGGCCACTCCACAATGAGAGAGCACACGCAGGGCAGGGGGAGCAGTCCAGGGAGCAGGGGTGCACCAGAGTCTGGAATGGCTGTTTCAGAGTTCGTGGTCTCAGGAGACGTTTCTGTACTTGGAACATGCCGTGTGTGGACAGTCAAATCTCCCTTTGCTTCTGCTTTAACTGCATCAAAGAGAGAAGTGTGTGACCAGTGAGGTGTTCAATGCCAACTACATCAGAGGTAAAGGAGTGGAGATGCTGTTTGGACTCTTCTTTGGCTTCGGGAGGGTATCCGTGGAAGTGCCATAGTGCTGTTTATGACTCTGACTTGACAGAAGAGGCATCCTTATCTTCCTTTAACCACTGCTTTCCACTGATATCACTGACTGATTTGCACTGCAGCATTATCCAGCATGCGTGTTGCTACTGCCAAAGCATTTTCTTGTGTCCTGCCTTCACTGTAGAGAAATCAAACAACTGAGAGATGATTGTTTTGTGGAGACAAGATCATCCTTCTTACTGAGGTGAAGGGGCACGAGGCCACACAGAGGCAGCCTGCAGGACTGATGGATGGAAGGGATCAGGCCAGCAGGCAGGGCCGTGCCTGGCTCACTGGCACTGCACCGGAGACCTTCCACAGCATGGGAAGCACCAGGGCCACAAGGTGCCCGCTCCCTGCTCTCGTGGCTCCAGTCCTGGCTGTGCAACAGTGGAAACTGAACTTGTCACTCCTTGGCCAATCCCAGTGAGCTGTCACATTTACAAGGTATTTGAGAGGGAAAGACAGATTGCCCTTAATGACCAAGAGGGACGGTTCAGGTTGTTCTTCTCATGCTTCCCTAGCAGCTCTCCAGCTTTGCCCTCAGCAGCGCGTTTGTTCTCAGTCACACTGGGATGTAGCAGCAGCTGGCTCTGGGAGCAGCCCCTGTCAGTGCTGCAGCAGTGGTGCACAGCCTGTTGACTTGGGTCAGAGGGAAATGTCACCCTCCTGTGCTCATGTGTGTCCAGGAGTGTCACTTGAAGAGCACCAGGCACACATTAACACTAATAACTGAGACCACTGTTCCTTTGCCTCTGCTTGATAGGCAGCAGGCAGAGTGTGAACTACACTGTGTATCAATTAAGTGAAAAATAAATAATAGGAAGAAAGTAATATCTTTAACAGTGCATTCACTGGCACATACATATTTATTAGATAGCAAATAAAATGCTGTTTATATCATATTTATGTGCATCATGAAGCCCTAAAGTAATCTGTTGTGTCATGGTTTAAACGATGGAAGTCAGATGCAGTAACATTGTCATATTCCTCAAAGCAGCCTGACTGATAAAGCTCTGCTTTTTAATTTTTCTTCCATACCCTTGTTTCATTATTGCTGTGCATCCTGCATGGGGTATTGGGCTCTTCCAACCTAAGGGAATAAAATTAATTTCTAGACATTTTTCAGCCTGCAAGTTTTATTGCAACTTTATCCTAGTCATTCCATCTTCAAAGACAAACCAAAGGGAGGCAGAGAGAGCAGGGCTTAGTCAATGAAGCTGCAATATGTGGGTGAGGTGAGTCAGGAAACACAGCAATAAATACGTGTGGTTTGCTGGATGTGTGAGCAGCAAGGGGACTGTCTCCTGAAACATGGTTAAATATGTAAACTCTGCCTAGGGAAAATGTTTATTTGCCTAGATTGACAGCAATCAGGGTAAAAAGCACTCAAGATAAGTGGCTCTTTAGCCAGCTTTAATTGGTTGATGGATGGATTGATGGGAGGTTGGTCAAAGGAATGACAACATTACTCTCTGTAATGGAGATATCTTGTCTGCTGGAGTTTGCAGTAGCATTCGGTCTAATTATTCCTGATCCATCTATGATCAAACTTTTCTCCCAGTGAGACAAGTTGTTATTCCTTTTCCTTAAATAAAAAGATAAGAAGGTAAAATCAAGAACAATTAGAGCAAAGGATGATGGTGTTTTCTGCAGTCAAAAATTTATACAAAATCATCTGTATTGCTTAAAGATGGTTTACTGTATTAATTGAAATAGTTGTGCATTCTATTATGCAGTTTGTATGGGAACAGATGGCCCATTTCACAAATTAAGCCTTGTCTTTTTACATTGCTCAACAGAATAATAGTGAATGAACATCGCTATTGTAAATGATCCCAAGTTCAAACCTTGCAGCATCACAAGAGGCTACACTTTTCTGGCAGAAGTTAGTGGAAAAGCAAGGAAATAGATCACTGAATTGATGCACCACATGAGTTTCACCATGGCCATGGCAAAGACAAAGAGCAACTGATAAAGCTTAAGTCTTGCTCACACCTGGAACACAACATAGACCAGGCTACTGGTCCTGCAGCATGGAAGGAACTGGGAAATGGGCTGTGGGTTGGGATAGGACATGTATTTTGTGGACTGTAGTGAGAACAGTTTCTCAGGCTCACAGCAGCAGTGACAGAGTTGAGAAAGTGTTGCGTGTGAGACTGTGGCCTGTTCTGCTGAGCACTCAGAGGTGACTGCTTGCAAAGCATCCTGAGAAATATCCTGCATTTACTGCAGAAGCAAAAGCTGCCAATCAGCAGGACAAACTGATGTCCCAGATTTTCTAATCTGTCTGAAATATGCTTGCTTCAGGACTAGCAGTAAAAGAACCAGTAGCTGCTTCCCTAGCCAGGGGAGGTTGTTGCCCTCAGCATAACTGATGGAAATGCATGGTAACACTTGTTTTCCAGGGGTGGATAGCCTGCAGTTTCTGAAGGATCAGTTGTCTTTTAGCTTGGATTCCCCAAATTTGGGTTAACCCATATCAGTGTCACTACTGGAAATTACATCTACAGTGTTATTTTATGTGGGCTTGCACAGGGTGGGTGGCATGAAGCAGGGCCAAGTTAGGAGCAGCTGCATGTGAAACGGGTGCTGGTGGCAGCTCACATCTTTCTTTGCAGAGGCCACCACCATGAACAACCTGAGTGTGAGTTCTGCATGGGCCTCTCAGAGGAAAATCCATCATGCTGGGGGGGTGGGGTTGGGTACTAAGTTACTCTGGCCCCAAATTCCCTTTGCCTGGACCCATTGAATGCGTGGGTCTGCCCACCAATGTTTGATTTGCTGAATGGGGATCTGTCAGTGCCCGCTTTGCCATGACATTGGGGTGCCACAGTAGAGCCAGGGCTGTCCCCACTGTGTCTGCCAACAGTGTGGTGCCACCGGCAGCAATCAGCCACACTCTCAGACCTAGTGCTGATTGCAAGCTCCTCTTTGGTGCCAGGATGAGCTGGGCCAAACACTGGGTACATCCTGTGGGGAGCAGGGGGCCTCTGGGACACCACAGGGCTCCACTGTCCTGTCCCTGCTGGGGCAGCTGGCAGTGGTGGGGGAAAATTGGGAGCCCTTGGGCAGCTCTCACGAGCACAGCACCGCGGGGAAACTCGCACTTCTGCATGCCTTGGATGAGCCCCAGCTACACGACAAGCACATATGCTGCTGCTGGAAATTTTATGTGGAAAAAAACTAGCCTAGATTTTAGTTTATAGTTCTTTTCAGCAGGGTTGCATGAAGCTAATGACACAGAAAGCCATTTGGGTTAAATTGTGAAACTGAAAGATGCAGCACCTGCTTTTATGCTTCATATGTTACTAAAAATACTTCTTCCTTTCTAAAGTGCAACACAAATGACAATACAAAAGAAAACTCTACAATGACACTGGCAACATTATTAAGAGGGGTTTCATCAGTGTCCCTGTGCATAGAAAGATGAAATCAGAGACAGCAGAAACAGCAGACATCGTTATGCCATTGCTCAAACCCTTGGTGCATCCATACCTGAGGTAACTCATTGCCCTCCTGATCTCTCACTGTAAAAAAGGGGAGAGTGATAAGTTTTAGACAAGAAACATGAGAATGTTCCAAAGTATGGAAGAGCTTCCATATGAGGAGAAACTAAATGTCATCTATTTATCCTGGAAAAGAGACTCCTGAGGGAGACAAACATGGCAAAAAGGTGTGGAGGAGGCAAATCAACCTGTGAAGTGCTTTCGATAGACAGATGTGAGAGAGGCCTTAAGAAACAAACAAAAGTGCTGAATTTAACAGAAATGTAACTTTTCAGGGAAGGTGTGGAAGTCAGATGAGGTTCACTCGGGAGGTTTTGCTGACCCCTTTGGGAACAGCAGCCCCGGGGCTGCCAGGGACCATGTGGTGCAAAGGCCGCCCAGCCTGGCTGCAGGCGATGATCCCACTGGTGCTGGGGCAGAGCCTTGCTCAGCCACCTCCTTGTCCCCAGCCCATGTCACCTCAGGCAGTGGGGTGGGGCTGGGAAGGCACATGGATGCCCACCTCACTGGGCAGCCTTCAGGAGGTGCTGCTGGTGCCTCTTAGGGCTCTTTTTTTTGTGGGTGCAGCTCACAAGATACAAATACCACACACACTGTTAAACATTTTCCTCTTCGCTCTTCAAAATCGAGAGAAAAGTCCTGACTCAAGAAAGATTTTTTACCAGTGAGAAGGGAGCATTGCCAGAGAGCATGAACCCCTGTAGAGATTTTACTTTTGCTATTGATTTTATGCGTGAGATGCTTAGGTACTCTGATAGTATCTGACAGTATAAGGAGCCAGAGAGAGAACAGAAAGGCTAATACAATAACAATGTCACCAGAATAACTTGTAAATTTTTTGGAAATTGTGTGCTCAAATCTGACTGAAATACCTCATTGTTTATCAAGCAGAGAAGTGTTTTGCCAAAAAATGTCATCCTCCCCTTGAGAAGTTTTAATTTTTTAATTGGTTTCTTTTTTGCAAGAAGGACATGGAACGGAAAATGGGGTGTTTTAGAGAGCTTTCCTTAGAAAGGAAAATAAGTAAATGGCAGAAGTGTAGGTGGTGAGCTGAGGCATTCACAGTGAGGGAACACACCTTCCCTCCCTTGCTGTGTAGCTTATGTCACACTGGTACTACGGCACTTACTCGAGTGTTAAAAACCCTCATTGAAAACACCGCTCTTAAATAAAGGGGTCTCTGAATAACAGCACTGCTCCTCTGGGACAATGCAGCAGAAGGCATGGGGATGGGGAACACTGTCCTCAGCTCCTCTGGAGCTCCACGCAGCCAGACCTGCCCTTTCAACAAAATGCTGCTCTACCAGGCAAGGCTGCTCCCTAAAGACACCCACCCACCCTAAAGAAATCTAGGAGCCAAATGTTCTCTAGAAGAATGGTCTTTTCAAGGGTAAATTGCTTTTAAATAGAAATTTAGCTCGGAGGCTGGCTGTAGTTTGGGTGTTCCCTGGGTTCAGCTGTCTTTCTGGGGGTAACTGCTTGGATCTTTTTGGACTGAGGAGGGACTTGAATACGTCAGTCACTTCTGGGGCAAGTGCCCTCATGTTGAGGGTCTTTAACATGAAGCATAAGCCAACACATGTTGGAAGTGCAGCTGAGCTCTGGAGAGCAATGGGCAGAGATTGCAGCACAATCCCACCCCTCAGCTTCCCAGCTGTTTAATGTCTCAAGAGGGGCAAGATGTTAGGGATTGCCCTTCTGGGCAGCCCATTCCTCCCTATGCATAATCCAGAGAGCCTGGTCCTCATGCTGGGCTTCACACCAGTAGCCCAGCCCTAGAAAAAATGTGGTGAAATGTCTGACCTGTCTGAACTGCCTCTGCACAGAATCTGTCCCCAGATGTGCCTAATTTTGGGCATTTGAATTATGTGTCAGAAATACTCGTTCATTAAAAATATGAGTGCTTTCCATACAGTTACTGGATGACTGTATGTCAAGAGACTAAAATATCTTTCATTTCAGTTCATTTAGTCCAGCAAGTCTCCCCACTGTAACTGTAACCCACCCTGCTGTCAGGGAATGCACCAGAGCTACCGCAGAGCTATAGAACCAAAAAATATACATTTGAAGTGACAGCATGAAAAAAGTGTATGGGGGTGAAATATAATTAGCTGAGGCAAGGACAAGTAGGTAAGTCTCCACAGTCATAATTTATGGGGGATATTGTTATAGTTATTACCATGCAATTTAACAGGAATACACCAGAGCAATTTTCATATCTTAAAACATGCAGATGCACTCATATATATGAGAAAAGTCTCAGAACTCAAATCATCCAAAAAAATCAAGAAAGTTATTATCATAAACAGCCACAATTAACACGGGGATCACAAGGGATGAGTCTCAATTTCTGATAATCTTAAGAGAAAATGAAAGCATTATTAAAACTTTCGTGTGGGAATGGTAGCTACATTCACAGCTCTGTGCACACACCAGCACTCTGCAGTCTCCACCAGTCACTCCTCTACTGTTCCTTTGCCAGTCCCAGAACCAACAAACTGTGTGGATTCAAGATTTCCCAAACCATTAGAGGACACATGTGGTAATGAAAAATATTGGGACTGACCTTGCCAGTTTAAATAGAATTTTTTTTTAACAAAAGAGTAGTGCTCAGTTACTCAAGAGGAGAAGGACACGGTATGGACACCACCGGTACAAGCTTCTGGGGATTCAAAGTTGCAAAGTGCTTAATGACAGCCTGTGCTGCCATCCATAATTTACAGCCTTCCTTCTAATGTTGCTGTCAATACAGTATTGCTCTTATCAGCTGCCTCAATTATTTCTACCAGTGACATAGAATCAAAGAATTGTTTGGGTAGGAAGGGACACTTAAGGTCATCTAGTCCAACCCCCCTGCCATGTCCCCCACCTTCAACTACATCAGGCTGCTCAGAGCCCCATCTGACCTGCCCTTGAATGTTCCCAGGGGTGGGACAACTATCACCTCCCTGAATAATCTGTACCAGTGTTTCACCACCCTTATTGTAAAAAATTTCTTCCTGCTAGCTAGCTGAATCTGTCTTTTTTTTGTTTAAACCATTACCCCTTGTCCTATCCCAACAGGCCTGGCTTAAAACTATTTTCCTTTCTTTCTTATAAGCCTTGAAGGGCCACAATAAGGTGTCCCCAGAGCTGTCTCTTCTCCAAATCCATCTCTTTCCAATTTAGCAATTTAGATAGGTGACATTTGTAGCTTTTCCCTTGCCCACTGATGTAGTCCCTCCATCACAAAAAGCCACAGGTTGGTTAGGCAGGACCTGCCATGCTGGCTGTCCTGAATCACCTCTCTGTTGTCCATGTGCCTTAGCAGAGCTTCTGGGAGGATCTGTTCCATGAGCTTCCCAGACACAGAGGTGAGACTGACAGGTCAGCAGTTCCCAGGCTTCTCCTTTCTTCCCTTTTAAAAAATGGGTGCAAAGTTTCCCTTTTTCAGCCACCAGAGACCTCACCTGACTGTGTCACCATTTCAACAAAAGGAGGTATTCGTCATTTTAATTCACACTTAAATTGCTGAAGATTACCCACTGTCTATTAGATTTCAACTCTACCAAACATAAGCTGTTCTAATCATATGCTAAAATACAATAACCACCAACTCTCACAACCATCAGAAAAAATCAATCACTCCCACACTGATCAAGTTTCTGCTTGTCTCAGAAGTCCTTTTTCTCTTCTTTTCCTGTACTTATGTGTGCCCAGTGTGAGTTCAGCTTAATATTCAGCCAACCCTTATTCCTCATAGGTGCCTACTTAAGGTGACTTGTATATACCTGTTTCAGTCCAGTAGATATGGTTTAGAAATAGTTGCTCTTCTCTTGGGGCATGGGGATAGGCTGGAAGAGCTCCTGAGGTTTACTGTTGTATTTAAAATCTGTTCCTCAAGCTTAGAAATGTTGTCCCAGATTTGGGAAGGGAGCACTTATTTAAGAAGGAGGGATGAAGTACTGCAGCTGTCAGCACCATTTCAGGCATTTCTGGATCACAAAATCACTCTCTGTCTATTTGCCATGTCCTTAAATAAGAACAAATGAATCTCCAGATAATGCAATTTAGTGGTTTTATCTTTTTCATTTTGAGGCTCGAGGTGAGCTGGGACCTTCTCTGAACCAAAACAATGAGCCCAGTTAGACCAAGCCTGCATTCCCAGCAAATGACTCTGCAGTTAAAGCAAGAGACCCATAAAACTTACAAATTAAGGCTTTTGCAAAATTGTTAAGATCCAAATTTTAGACGTATCAAAGACAGCCCATTATGGTATTTCAGGGTTGGTTTTTTGCATCATTTTTTTCTAATACTGCCAGTCCATGTCTGTAAAAATCTTCCTCCTTCTGTTTGCTGAATCATGCCTGGAATCCATATTAGAAGTCAAGTGTAAAAAAAAAAGGAGGGGAAGCTGTGCTACAGGCAGCTGTTGTTGTCAATGCCCTTTCTTTCCCCGCAAGAAAAGTCACACAAAAACTTAAAACCTTGCTGGGCCTCTACTCCTTACTGTCAACATTACCTGCCTTCAGATCTGTAAAAGGGCACATCATTTCCTAGCAACAGCATTAACCCATTTGCAGGGATTTGAAAACAGGCTTGCTTGCTTGCTTTCCCATAGCTGGCAACACCTTGTGCCATTCCTGCGTGCCTGTGGTTCAGAAGGTTATAGTCTCTCTTCAGCATCAGGAACTATTCCACAGGAACCCCAAGAGGAGCAGAGAAACAGGAAAGCTTGATACTCACCAGAGCATTTGTTCTGCTCTAATCAAGGCACTGAGCACCACAGCAAGAGAAGGGCTGCTGAGAGCACTCAGAAGGGAGTGTTACAAGTACACAGCTACAGCAGGAAGTTTTACACTCCAGTATTAATTTGAATGTGTGGGATATTTCTGATACAATCTCAAGACAGTAGTTAGGCCATTAATTGACAAGACGCTTTTGTCTCAATAAATCATGACTGTGCTCCTTACTCATTGTGGAATGCCCTTCAAATAAGAAGGAACACAGGTAAGTATAACAATGCATGTAAGTAAGGTCTACAGTCCATTTCACATATGTAAAAATAGATACAGAGATAGATCTATTTTCTAGCAGCACCTAAAATGTTTTACATATGTATTTTTCTGGCTTCTGGACCAAATTGAACTCTACTGCTTTTCCACAGACCCCCAACTTGATAATCTTATTTCCTGTCATCACTCTGAGGCACCAACACAATTGTCTGCATCTCCTAGAAGATTTTGGCTAAGGAGCTAAAGGAGCTTTTGGTCTAAAGTGCTTGGGAATCACAGGGCTACTCAGTTATGCATCCTTTACCATGTAAAGTGTTGAAATCCTGCCTATCTCTGGGGAAGGACCTACACAAAGTAGAACAGACCATAACAATCATAGGTACAGGTGGAAATTTAACTCCAAATCTGAACTTTGTGCTGAGTCCCTCACTACAGGGACAACACGTAACACTGTTAGGCTACACTAAAAACCCCCAAGGAATTCAGATTACAGAACTGAAACAATGCTTTGCTTTTTTTTTTTTTTTTTTTTAATATTTGTTAAAATGTGGTATCTGTGTATACAAATGCCAGGCAATTCCAGAAGGGATAGGATGGAGGTCATTTAAAACACGTAACTCTAGACCAGCTGGTAATCTGAGTTTTATCATAATGCTACTAACATTTTGTGAGCTACTGCCATGCCTGGTATCCACCAACACTCCTCACACAAGACAAGGCTAAAACCTAAGGATACATATTTGGTGATACATATCAGTGTTACATGGAAGATACAAGATACATGGTCAGTGCTGAAATGAAATGAGCAATAGAAACTTTGTGTCACTTTTTGCACTCTTT
>NW_008236509.1:3318744-3326685 GCF_000691975.1 Corvus brachyrhynchos | reverse complement strand
ACTCTTTCCTATCATCTAAGAGGTATTTGAGCAAAGCAGTTCAAAAGAGTTTTTCATTCAGAAATTACCAAAGAATGTCTCTAGACAGCTGACCACAGTGGGTCTCCAGAAGTGTTTTTACTTTTTTCTGAAAGGAAGCAAGACGCAGAATCTTGTAATCTGCTCCTCAGCCTGTGATCTCCATGCCAGCAGACGATGTGGGTTTGGAGAGGGGAGACTGGACAAACACTTGAAAGATTTACTGAGGGCACTAAAACAGACAAATTGCATTAGACTCAGGCAGGCTCTTGAATCAAACCCAGTCTGAGACTAGGACAGTATGTAAATATCATAGCTGCATGCCTTGTTCCCACTCTACCCCAGGCACTTGCTGTGGCCACTGCTGGAGACAAGGTGCTGGAATCGACTTTCCTCTGAGCCCTTATGGTTGTTATGCTCCTGTGAAGTCACAGGAAAAGTCCTACTGGCAGGAGAGCCATGTTGGCTTCATGTTGGCTTCATGTTGGCATAAAACATGTGCTTAGGTGTCCATCTCTTTTTTTAATATATTTTCTAGTCTTCAGTGCTTTATCTCTCAAATCTATACCTACAAAGTAAATAATTCCTAGCAATACATAAATGGCTTTTCTGCTGGATTTTAGATGGATTACATCTCAGGTGATTTAGACACCTCAGGATGAGATGACTTTCCTTATACTTCCATGATACACCTAAGAAAGTGATGACAAATCGAGAGCAATTTCTTTGCCTTGAAGTTCCTTCCACATATGCACCATCATCCCTTATTATTTTTATTAGTTATATTTTTGTGTGTCACTACTATGAAGTTACATAAGGTGATTAATGCTCTGTGACTATGCAACGACTTCATTTGATTTGTGAAAAAATAATTAGAGAAGAAAGAAACCGCCCTTAGAAAAACCATGAGACCAGATGGAACGGTATGTCTTGGGCGTGGGAATGGTTACACAGTAGTTTTTGGGAAACAATCACTGGGGGTTTTGCTCTCCTGCTCTGCTTGTTCAATCACAACCTCAGTGACCAGTGTCTCTTTTAAATTGTCAGAAGAGTTTAGGAGAGAAATTCGTTAGGGAAATTTGCCCTTCTTGGCCAATAGATTAATCTGACTTAAACTTCTCTAAAACTTTTGACTGGCCAGGGAAGTCCTTCCCCATAACTTGAGTATTTATCAGAGGGTTTGGTTCAGCTTCAGAGGACAAATCATCATGCTGGCACCTCCACACCCAGGTGGGAGTGAATACAGACCAACCTCTGCCAAAATAATAACAATAATAATGAGAGATGTGTTGAATAAGTGCTTATGCTCAGCCACTTCCTCTGCCAATGAAGGAGGAAGCAAAGGGGAGATTTTCGGAAAACAAAAGGAACCCAACCCATCTATTAGCACTTACTACTGTCACCCTGCAGTAGGGGCTTCACACTTCAGTGCTATATTAGGACTATGCATCTTGCAACAGACCTCAAAGTCCTTGTAAGCTTTCCTGTAGAATTTGGAGCAGCAGTAGTGAGTGCATAAGGCTGTTGGGCTGTGTGCCTGCCACTGTCCAAAAGGCTGTTGAACCTCAGCTTAAACATAAGGAATGACTCGATCCAACATATCGTTGCATCAGCCATATAGAACTGGAACCAGCCCTATACAGTCCTGAAAAACACCACTGAAGTATTTATGCCTAACCTGGGAACAGGGGTAGCAACCAAAACAGAGATGAAAGGTAAGTACGGTAGGGCTGTACAAATAAAGGTTCTCATTCACTCTTGTGTTCCACTGTTGAAGCCTAATTTCGCTACAACATCAAGTTGGTTCCATTAAAAACAATCCCCCTTTCAAAAAAACAAATCCACAAAAACCAAAGAAACATTAAGAGTTATATTTTGGGTCTAATTCCACTCTCTAGCAAAGCCAGGGTGTGCAGAAGAGGATTCCTTTCATTCTTAGAAGAACCTGTAAGTTCACAATCCAAATGAGCTATACTGGCTTGTTTAATTAGAAATTATGAGGGTCTTAAGTCCTGGGAAAAAAAAAAATCTCAAGATTTTCAAGTCTGAGCTTCCTCTGTTTACCTTCCCTAAAATGCTCTAGCTTCTCCCAACATTAAAATCAATACACATATATTTGTGGCATCAAGAAAAACATGGGATTTCAGAAGCCTCTCAGCATTTGCTGGTAGAGAGAACCAGCTGAGGCACAAATCTAGTGTTGATTAATTTTAATATACTACTTATATTTAAAATGTCAATTAAGTGGCTAGTTGGGGTAGAGATCACAGGGAGATCATGGGTTTATTTCTTTATTATGAATAAAGCATGTTCTCAAAATCTTATTTAATTCTGAGAAATGAATTGGGGCAGAGTACCGAGTGCCAGGGATGAGTAATCAGTGCCAGGTTAGACATGCTTCACTGGCTTGCAAGGGATTGACCCCCCCTGCCATAGCAGCTCGTCAGCCCAGACTTACCCTCTGCCTGGCACAGTGTCTGGTCACTGTGGATTCCCACTGTGCTGCTTTTCACCCCCTCAGATGGCCACTTCAAGTTTATATCAACTATTTTTGGCTTTTTGAGGTAGATGTCTCCTTGCTCATCTTACAAAAGAGCTTTGGTTGTGCCTGTGACACCAGCCATAATTCAGACTGGCAAATGCTATTGAGTTCCATCAGGCGTGCTGATGAGTTCTCACAATGATGGCTTAGGCAAATTTCCTAACTCTACGTTTCTTCTTGCCGGGAGGTCTGTGCATTGCCCAGGTAGAAATTCAAATGTTAGAGGGGTGTTTGAACCAGGGCTGGCGATGCAGACACAATTAGCGGACGTTGCACCTGCCAGACCTGCCTCAGAAAAAAGGGTCATGAACAGAGATGTCAGACTCTGAAACTCCTAAGGAAATTACGCTGTCAGCAAAAGGCCAGGCAGACCCCCGAGACGGGAGAGCGCGCCAGGAGGTTCCTTTTGCTGGGAATGCAGAGTTTTCCCTGTGGGGAATGGGGGTTGGCAGCTGCACACCTGCCTCCTCTGCAGCTTCCCAAGTGCCTTCCCAGATGGGAGCGTTTGCTGGAGATGGCCCACGCTGCTCCGAGCAGTTTCCTGAGCCCTGTGGCTGCTGTCAGGGGAAGAAACAGTATGTGAAACATGGCAGCATTTCATTTCACTGAAAGGAAGCAGATAACACAATGGATAAAATAATGTTACAGTCCCAATGTGTGGCCCAATACTGGTACTTAAAAGCATTATTCAAATGCTATGGACCCACAATAAGCACAAAGAGAGGGGTTCTTAAATGCTTCTAAATCACTGCAATGAATTCCCTGTGTTTCCTCCCAGTTTTTGCAGTCTCCATCAACATGACACACAGGTATTCAGTGTAGTGGCTTGCTCCAACCACCTACTTGTTCCCGAATCAGCTGGGCCTTCTGCACTTCGGGCCTTCTCCTTCCACCTGCACACCGAAGGACACGTGTTAAAGAGCAAACGTCACCCAGGAAAGGCCATGAGACAGCACAGGAGTGGAGCCACAAGCTTTGCCATGGCTGCTTTCTGGAGATAGGCCCCTGTAAATGCCCTCAGCAGTCTCTGTCTCCAGTGCTTGGTGAGAGTGAGGGACCCCAGAAGGGGATCCAGCCTTCCCTGCTCCCTGCCCTGTGGCCAGGGTGCTGCACAGCCCATGTCTGGAGGCAGACCTTGGGGAAAGGGCTTTCCTCTCCTGCCTGCCACTCTCACTGGGCAACTCAGCTGTTTGAAGCAAAACTTGTCTGAGATCCAGTGCCAGAAAACTTCTCCTTCAAACAAGAAACATAAGAGAGGCCAGGGAGCAATCTTACTTCCAAAAATGATAGGAGGAGGTGATGGAGCTGTGCCAGTTATTCAGTCACAAGCCAAGTAGAGCACTCAACAGAATGTGAGGGCCTGGGATCCCCTTAGCAGACCAAGTGTCTTGGAAGTTAAATCCTGAAAAAAAATCCATCACAAACCAGATGAGTCATCCCAGGAAGAAGACCAATCCCCAGGTCTCCTCCAGGACTCAAGTGAGCACTGTAGATGGTAGGTGCCACAAAGACTTTCTTCTTTGCTTTCAGCTTTCCAGACTATGAGTCCTTGGGCTAAATCCAGCATAAATGTCACCTGATCTGCAAGATGGGAATGTACTATAATAATCGGTAAAATATGAAATTATGAGTTCATTTCTTCCTCCTGCTTCCACCACCTCTCCTCCCACCTTGTTTCATAAAACACTTATTTGTGTTCTGCGATTGAGGATCACTGCAGGAGCTGCACTGGGAGTGCTCGATGAAACACCTCTGCTGCCCAAACCTCAGCAAGCGTCTTGCGGCAGCATAAAAATATCGATACCTGTGCACCAGTGAGAGAGAGAGAAAAAATCTGCCATACATTCAAAAAAAAATTACTGCTCTTCAGTGGGCCTAAGGTGAGCAGTGAGAAACCTGGAGGTTTGTCCTGCAATGAAACGGGAGGGAGCTGTACATTGACAGGATGTCTTAATACAGTTACAAAATTAAGTGAAGGGCATCAAAAGAGGGATATTCTGTCACCTATTCACTTCTCCTTTCGTGAAGCCACACATAACACAAAGTTAATTAAAGCCTCTATTCTGAGAAAAAGGAATGTTCCATTTGGTAAATTTAGAAACAGCTGGTTAGTTTTATCCATTACTTTTGTGCTAACATCAGTTGAGCTCATTCAACTCTCTCTTTTTATGAAGCTGTCCTTCCTATGCTACCTGATAGCTACTAATTGCTGCAACTACATTTCTGAATTGCAAATTTTCTGCACTGATAAAAACTTTGATTGCCTGTCAGCTACACATAAGGAAAAGATCACCAGTGCTAAATGAGGTGTTCCACGCTTGGATAATAATGCCTAATGAATTATTCAAAAAAGAATGCTTGAATGAAGCAAACAATTTGAAGGGTTACTAGCAGCCGTAACAGTTCAACAGCCAAAAGAACAAAAGTATCATCCTGAAAATTACACTAATGATTAAAAAATGCGTATTAATTCTACATTTGGAGAAAAAAGAAATGCCAATCTGATTTTAAAGGTTAATCATTATTTTTTCACTAATGCTCTAATCTCTGGGAAAAACACCCTTTACCAATATTTTGGGACATATAATATTATGACATAACATATTTATATAATTTTCCAGGCATTAACCCTCTCTGCAAATTTCAAATTTCACTGCGAAAGATTTGAAAACCCGGGTTGAGAGCCTATTACTGTCTACAAGATTCTTTCTATTGCTTTAAATGAACCTTGGATCAGGCCCAGTTTCCAGCACAGCAGCGTCATCCTGGGTGCCTTGGGGTCAAGCACCACTAAAGGTGCTCTCAAGAGAGCGACTGCTGAGCCACAGCGTGGCCTCAACCACACCAAAACACAGCCCAGAGTGTCTGAATTACTTCAGAATGGCTTTGGTGTGGTGAAGCCAGAATCTGGCTCTCACTATTCATGTGATGAAAGATTTGCTAAATGAAAAAATGGGTGATGGAAACAAGACCCACACATTCAAATTATATTAAAAACAACAACTGTATTCACATAACTGCTGTAACATGTAACTCTTTCTGTCCCAGAACTGATTGTACCTTTGAAAAAAAGTGGATGATTATTAAGGAAAGAAATATTTTCTCTAAATGCTCCTGGCTAAAGTGAGAAGCATAAAAGAAAAAGAAATTCTTAACGAACCAGGAGAATTTCGCGGATGTCCAATGCTGACACATTTTCAGCTTTCATAAAAATATATTTCCAAGACCAAAAGTGATAATTTATTATGACAGACTCTTTCTGGTTGCCAAAAAGACAGCAAAAATCTGAGAACTAAATCCTCAAGAACATCTCCTGTAAAATATTAGCATTACATGAAATACATGAAAAACAGCAGCAGTGTCGTGTATCTGCTGTGCTGTTAAAACACGCGTGGTTGTTGTGTTTGGAGCTGAGCTAACACAGACACACAGTTACAGCAGAGAGGTCTCCCAGTGATTGCACAGTGTAGACAGCGCTAAGGAAGGGTTTGTAAAATAGCATTTATTAAATGAAACCCAGTCGACCACTTAGCTACCTCTGCTGCAATTTTACAGCTATAAAGCCTTTGGTATTAGATGCCAATTAGTGATTTTATTATAAAGATGTTCAATGTCAAGATAACACTTCTTCTCATTTCTGGCAGTGACACTGAATGGTGGATAGAAGAAATGACTTCAGGAAAGCATAGCTGACCATCTGCTTAGGCCTGCTCACTCACTGATGATTAATCCTTTCCCTCGAGGACAATGTCTCCATGTGTTTCTCTTGCTGTCTTTTTAATGTCACAAAAAGAGGTTGATAAACACATTCAAGTCACAATTAAAAAACATTTTAACTGACCAGTTGCCACTGATGATATTATTAGACAGTTTTAGTCACTCTTGTAACAATGTGTTTAGTGGTGTTGATATGAAGTGGAGATGAAGTTTCTTTAATGTGCCTCCTACCTATTTTTATGTTTAGGTGACATTTAAATGTTTACCTTGATGCAAACAAGCAGTCTGCAGGAGGCACGGGGAGAGGGCCATTTTTTACTCCACAAAAGCAAAAGCTCAGGAAACACTATCTGGAGAACTGCAAGGTGACTGCTGTCCTTTGACTGGGATGACAGAGAAGGAGGAAGAGGAGGAGCAAAAGACCTGTCAGAGACTGTAGGTAGATTGCAGTGATTACTTCCATTCCCTTATATGCTGCTGCCAAATGCACAAGT
The DNA here is from genome assembly GCF_000691975.1 of Corvus brachyrhynchos. Taxonomy (NCBI): domain Eukaryota; kingdom Metazoa; phylum Chordata; class Aves; order Passeriformes; family Corvidae; genus Corvus; species Corvus brachyrhynchos. Next base: position 3,319,914 of record NW_008236509.1, on the reverse strand, counting down.
GATTGATTTCCCATTTCCCCTCAACAGGTCAGAGCTGTGTGCTGGGCTCATGGGCACGGTGAGCACACAGGAGTCACAGGTGTGCAGGGACATCCTGCTGGTGACATGGGAGCTGCTGCAGCAGTGAACGGGGTTGGGTCCTGCCTGGCCTCCTTTCTCTCACGAATGATGGTAAGAATTTTGCTCCGTGTGGGACCAGGTTGATGCTCACTGCTGTGCAGAGCTGTCCTGGTGGAAGAGGTGACTTTTGAGGAACCAACTTCTTCCATGAGGACTGGCAGTCACAGAGCTCTGCACCTCTGGCCAAAAGATTACTTTCTATTTATATTCTCATACAGTGATGTAGGAGTGGCCAATTTCCTCAGGGCCTGACCTTTCCTCTCCACCCCAGTCTTTTACTTGTGGTATACTTTTGTTCCTCCAATTGATCTGCATGTGCAACCAACAGAACCACATTTCTTGGCAGCCCCAGAACAGGAAGCTTCCTTTACCTTTCCTACACCTATGCCTACATCATTGCCTCTCATTAGATAAGGGATTTAAACTGGCCTGCAGACCTTAGGAGTTAATGTAAGTTGTGACTCAATAGGAATCCAGTAAGTTATGAAAGAGGACATAGCAAGGAGAGACAGAGAAAGCGGTTACTTGTTGAAGGCAGATTTGACTTCCGATTTCACCCCTCACGAAGAGGAATTTTCAAAAGCCCTGGGGTAACTTGGAAAACCAAGTCCCATTGACTTCTAATCAATTAGTCATATTTTTGAAATTCATGTAGACAATGAGTAAGCAAGTTTATAGTCCAGTCCAACCTGTGGTGAAACTGATGGCCATGTTTGCTTTCTGAAAGATCGTTCCAGTACTTAATTAGATTTCCTGTAGGCATTGCAGGGGAAAAAAAAAACCCACCCAAACAGAAAAAAAAAGAAAAAATGGTGGTTTACACAAGAAAAAGGTAGTGGCCTTGCAGTTTACCAGTTCAGAAGGAACAGTTCATGGGATGAGAGCAAAGGCACAGATATGGTAAGAGAAGACAAGCAGGATCTCATAACTCATAATCACTGGTGGACATAACAAATAATTGCCCTTACATAATCACTGGTGGCTGGACCTTGGTGTGGCACAGACGAGATCCAGTGGAGGAATGTAACAGAGGAGGACAGGTGGTTACAG
>NW_008236509.1:3309641-3318701 GCF_000691975.1 Corvus brachyrhynchos | reverse complement strand
CAGGAATGGATACTGAAAACTTATTTTCTTTTTAACCCAAAAAATAGGCAATAAGGAAAAGAACAGGATTTTAAATGCTGAACCCATGAGAAAAATTGTTGCCTATAAATGACTTCTTTTAAAATCATCAGGATATATATACACACCAATTTCCAGTGGAATTGCATAGATGCTTTATAAAGGGAGAAGAGGAATAACCCTTGAAGAGGCTCTCAAGGGATGGTTGCTGACATGGAAAACCATTTGCCCCAGTCAAAATTTTGGCTTTAATCTGAGATGAAGGATCTAAGTCATTTAAGGGTGTTTCTGTTTACCCCTCAAGCTTCCTGGAGGCAAGAGAGAAGCTTCTGTGATCAATATTATTAAATGGCATGGAGAAGCACAGGGCATTACATACAAACATTCTTTCTTTTTCAGATGCTAGGGACATCCCATCTACTAAGTAACAAGGCACTTCCCACATCGTAACCTACAACTGGTCAAAAAGACCAATTCAGTGTAGTGGTACAGGATAAAAAGTCTGAGTTCTGGTGTACTAGAGTCCTTAGAAAATGGAAATTAAGCAGCAGGTGGTACCTTGAGCAAAATTTTGAGGGTGGATTACCACAACAGATCTAAGCAAGTATCAGCTGGTAACAATATCTAAAACTTCATTTAAAGACTTCTTCCTCCAAAAAATTCCTGTGCCTAATACAGAACCACAGTTACTCCAATGGACTTGTGGCAGAGTCTTTGTAGAACTGGATGTGAGAGGTAAAATTCATCAATTCCCAACATCTAGTTCATACAATATCCATCTTAAAAAATGCTATCCCTCATCACCTCAGGATATTGTTTCCAGAGATCAACTACCCACTCTATTTTAATTTCCTATCCTCGCATGTTCCTTTCACTTAAAAAAAATCTTTTATTCTAAGAATTTTAATAGAACAGTAGACAAGATTCTTCCTCTTTATAAAAAAATTTCAATTTTTATCAGATCAATGATAACTTCCAATTAAAATTTTATTACCAAAATTTCCTGACTTGAAACTTTGGAAGCCAAATTATTCAAGAATCTCAGGGAGACTGCTCAAATAGTGAGGTACTAAGAGTGTTCAGACACTCAGAAACATATGCTTTTACTTTAAAGCAGCCTGCTAAGTCCAGGAGAGTTCCAATTTAAAATTAAATCATCAGCAAATTGCACTGACAATTGCAAAAGAGGGAATGGATCTGGCCCGTACTGTTGAGCTAGAAATCCATTATTCATATTTTAAGAGTTGAATGAAAGGCTGTTTTGTTTGCAATTGAATTCTGTCAGGGGTAAATCCAGAGGAAAGTAAAATGTATTACAAAGGTAAGCTTTTATATTTCTTTTTCCTTGTGTATTTGGTTTGTGAGATGCTTCCAAGTAATAAAAAGATGACTTGGTAAACAGAATGTGTAACATGATCCTGAAAAAGGGGCAATTCCTTGCCTTCAAGAAGCACAACTCAGATGGCAAAAGAAATGAAGTAAAACATTAGGAGGATAGTGACAGATTTTCATAGAGACATTTCAAAATGTTGACATACAAAGTAAATTCAAAGAGATTAAATGGCTTTGAGTAGTCAAGAAAAAAAATCACATAGATGTGTCATCAGCATAACACTGGAAGCTGGAACTCAAACCACCCTGATGGCTAAAAAAACAGAAGGAGAAGCACACACCACAGAAATAGGTCTGTACCCACCAGCAGCAACTGACTAATTCTGATATGATGTTAATTGTAATGAGTTGCATAGTGAAGTGTGTTATAATTGTAATCAAGGTGTCAGCACAGCTCTCCAGGTATCCTGTGGTCACCGGGGCCATTCAGAGGGACTGGTCTCTTGTGACTTGCTCCTGTGGCTGTGTCACCCCCTCAGCTATTACAAATTTGAGCACCCCAGACTTCCACCCAAATGTTACAACTTAGCCCTTCCTTAAAAAAACCCCAACCCAAAAAATCTTATTTTTCTGTTTCTACTCTTTCTCTTGGCAGCCCCGATCATCTGCGTGGTCCTCTCTCCTACAAATGTCTGTATGTTTTTCTGGTGGCTGTTTGTGCCTGAAAGCCCTTATCCCTGCTCTTCCTTCCATCACAGATTCCCATCGCCTGCTCCCAGGCACCAGCTTCTAATTCTTAACAAGAAACTGTCCACCACACCTGGAAAACTGAGCTGGAAACTGAGAGGCTAAAATAGAAAAGCAGACTCCAGCTTGACTTAAGCCAGTGAATTCCAAGATACACGACTGTAAGGAGGTGAAAATAAGTGTTAGGAATCACAGCAGCCACGGAAGAGGATAATGAGAAGTGCTGGTCTTAACTCTGGAAGACCAAAACAAATCACAGGACACTGCCCTGGGCTATTAGATCTGGATCAAGTAATTAGTTCATCAGATCTCCCCAGATCCAGGTGTGTGCCTCAACTCTTGGCCACAAACTGTTTTAAAAACACAGAGCGTGCACATTATGAAAAGCCAGATATGTAACAAAACCCACATCACCCATTTCGCTTGAGTCTTACTACACTGTCCTATGAAACATCTATTTTTATTTCTCTTTACCCCACTGCACCAATAAAAGGGTAAAATGGGTGGTGTCTCCAGGGTGGCTGTTCCAGCACACTTTAAAACTTCAGTTGCTGCACTTTTTTAGCTCAAAGACTAAGGGACTTTTCTTCATGCATCCAGCTCACTTTGGTTTTCATCCTAACAAACCCATGAGGTATGGAGAGGAGATTTCAGAAAACCTGAGAAACTGAAGAGCTTTGGGTTGAGCAGGAAAAACAAGTAATGAATGGGCAGGAGCAATACACTGTAATAGAGAAAAAATCAAATGCCAAAGCCAGTCCCTTCTGTTTTCAGCTTTTCCAGTGTTTCTCTCCACATGTATGTTGCCTAGGACAGCCATCTTCTAGTAAAGACTATTTTTTCAAAATATTCTAGAGGGTCTTTATGTTTGTCATCCCTGTATCAAGAACAATGTGCATTATTCCACATATCTCAGTAATAAATTTAATTTGCCATGTGTCAGCTCAATTACTGAGCTGATCTAGGGCACGAGGAATGTTTCTTGCCACTCACTTTGTGCTCAGTATGCAACATAATTTAGTATCATCAGCACATACAGCGCATTATGGTGGGCCTTTCTAGCTAGGTAATTTATTTAAAATCAAACTATGAATCCAAGTATTAATCACACTTAACTCTTCCCTTTTGGGGGGAACCCTCAGCACAGAAAATTCATTTTCTTTCTTGTATTTCTATGCCATGCCCTTCTCAGCCCCTGTTAGGTTCATCTTCAGAAGCAGCCTGTCATGTAGATCCTTATCAGAGATTTTCTGAAAACCTAGATAAAATATGTCATATGCACTGCAATTATCTACTTTATAACTCCTAAGCTCATTAAAGAGGTCAATTAGTCATTATTGCCTTTTTTAAACCCCCTCTGGCAGCCTCAGGTTAGACTTTGGCTCCTTAATGCAGGCAGTACTCAAACAGAGTGAGTGCTCCCAGGAGCCAAGTGCTCCTGCAGCCAGAGCTGAGCACCAGCACTTTTAGATGGAAAAAAAGGGAAAAGAAAAAGAAAGTAACTGCCCACTGTACCACTCACATATTAAATATTGATGAAAATACTGAGAAAATAGAGCTGGAAATGTAAAAAAATCACATCTGAGAGAAGAAAAAAAATCACGGAGAGAATAAGAGGAAGGGCGGGGGAGGGAACACTGCAGAGCACTTTTGTAAGCAGAAGCTGAAATTAGCAGGGGGGGTATCTATTTGCAAGCAGAACAAATACAATTAGATGGTCCCCCTGCTAATTTTGGCTTCTGGTTGCACAAGTGCACTGCAGGGCACACACCTTTCTTACCATTTCTTCCTGTTCTGTGCTTTGCAGGTGATACCTGTGAAACAGCAAAGGAGCAGCGCCTCCATTTTGAGTGCTGACTGTAAGCACCTGGATGAGTCCTAGCACTTCATCACGAAAATAATCACACAGAGATTTTGGAGTGGTTTCTACTAACAAAGCCTTCCTCACAGCACTGCCTATAAGTGGTGCACTGGTCGATGAACCAACGCAGCCAAGCATCCAGAAAGTCTCATGGCTGTCTTCTTCTGCTGACTCAGTCCCAGGCAGGACCACACAGAGTCATGTGAAGATGGAGATACTCAGCTCAGTGGGGAGGACAGGATGGAAATGTGCCCCAACCCCAGCTGAATCACCATCTAGGACCCTCTGCAGAGTGTCTTTGCTGTTGACCATGAACTATTCTCAACTCATCTCCTTGATGTTTTCGCTGCCATTGTTGTGGTGCAAATTGAAGGAGAGAAATGAAATGGAAGAAGAGAATGAAAGAAGGCTATTCCTGCTTCCATCTCATTATCTCTGCTGAAAAAATGAGCAATCATGGCAGTGAGAAAAAAAATCTCTGAGGAGTGCTACTCCAGGCAGAGAAAGCAGCATTGGAGGGAAGGAGAGCATTAATATGTGCTTTTCAACCAACTGCATTTCAATTTACTGCTGGACTCTACCTCTCTTTTCTTAATTTAGGAGTGTTTCTACTTTATTCTGTAATCTGTGCTCTACATTGTACTGAATCAGGTGTCTATTTTCTTCTTCTGCTCTTTTTTCTTGGTTTTGTCTGGCAGTGTTGCAGGCAATCCCATTTTCTTCTATTTGCAAGTTTGTTTTATCTCTATTTCATAGTTGCAATCAGGGCTGTCCACTGTCTTATTACTGTGTGATAAGTGATACCTGCTAAAACTGCACATGAACTCATTTTTCTCTCTTCCCTTCAAATCCCTTCAAAGTTGGCTCATTTGAAATAACAAATTGTTGTCTTCTGACTGGCAGTTATTAGTTCTGGCGTATGAGTTTTGATCTCTAAGGTAATTTAATGTGTAACCTTATTATAGTTACTCATAGCCCAGGACTCTGTCTAAAGTCCAATTTGGCATTACCTTTTTAGCTATTAATTACAACCTGGCTGGGCTGTGCATGTATTAGAACAAAGCAATACTTTGATGAATAAATCTCTGCATCATTTCCTAATAGACACATTTTAAGGGCATCCAGCTAATGAGGACACAGTTGTCTGAGGTAGGTCACACACACTATACTATTTGTGATAATATCTTGTGTATTTACTAGGACTCAGGTAACAATATAACAGAATGTTTTATAGACTAAGCCAATCTTGCACCATGACAGGCTAACATTTATTAATATCTTTGTATCTGCAAAATACTGAGGTAATTTTTTTTCTGTACACAGTTCTGCTGTTTATGTACCTGATGTATCATCCATGCAAGTGGAACTTCATATCCATGCTGAATCCTGTGAAAAGCAGGAAAATGTCAATTTTCAGCCAGCCAAACATACAAAGAGCTGAGTTATGCCAGTGTCTCAAACAGGGACAGCCAGCAACAAATACTCAGAATTTTTGCATTGCTTCCCAAACTAGATATATTAATTACTAACCTTGTTTCCAAATGACCTAATATGCACTGGATATACTTACCTGTGCTAAAATTTCTAATGGCTTGAAAAGCTGATGTAGCCAAAATGTATTAAGAACCTGAAGGAGTCTAAAATAACACAATGCAAAGAAAAGCTTCGTCCTGAAGAAAGGGTGGAGTATAGACAGCTCTTTGCATGGTATCACCAGTAAGAGAGAAACATATGAACAAATAGTTACAAAAGTAAGTTATTGCAAATATCTTCATGATACTGGAAGAGAAATTAGGGGGTTTTGCCTTACAATTCAGAAGCACAGTAGCAGAGAAGTTAAGTAATCTATGAATCTGACCATGTCAAATAGATGATGCTTTACTCTTCGTCATTCTTTTATTTAAAAATTTCCCAGTTTTTGAAGACTTGGTGTCTTTTTTTGGGGTGGATGTGGGGGTGTGTTAATATGCTCCTCTGCTCAGGAATATGATCATGCAGATCTGTTCATTATTGACAAATAACTGTGCAGGTATGGTGCTGTCAGAAGGGTTTTCTGTGGTGAACACTGAGTCCAGTGAGGAAAACAATATAATTTCAAATTTTGCTAGCACTCCGGAATCCTCAGCCACCTCCTGTGTAGTAACTCTGGTTACTGTGAAACAAGACCACCATGGATAAGAGCACTTGAAGACCATCACACAGGACTATGACTATTTCAAACTGTTTCAATGCCCAGACCTTTAGACTTTCAGCAGTTCTCAGAATCTTTGGAATACTAAACAAACTAATTGTTCTGTAGCAAAATCATAAGTCTGGGAACAAAAATCCTGTTATACTCAGTAAAAGCCATCCCACTGCCATGCAGCCCTTGCCAGGACTGTAGGCATTAAAAGAAAGTGCTACGTAGATTAAATGTGGGCTCACCTGCCAGGCAGCATATGTTTCACTACTGTCAAACCCAAGGGTTCTGTAAAGGATTGAGACAGATGTTTATCTCACCTCCTGCACCTTTTGGAGAGATCATGTCATGGCACCCCCATCACCAGAATGCTTTATTGTGAAACACAGCACCCTTTTTAACACCGGTTTGCCTGCAACCTGAGACTTGCTGGTAGAGGGTTTCTTCCACGTCAGCTAGTCTTGGCTATCTTAAGTTTTCCTAAAGTGACATGCTGGAATTCCCTCCACACATATCAACCTGGAGATATGTGAGGTGCAGTGAATTGTAAACTTTCACAACTGATTTACATGTCCCAGCTTTTAATACCCTCTCAATTCTTAAACGGATTAAGGAGGACAGTCTTTAGCTACATTTGACAGAGATTATTCTCGACATGGCCTATTTTTCATGGTAGTCATTTATAGTACTTTGTAATTAGCTATATGGCATTCTGCATTGATTTTTTTCCTCTGAATATTCTTTAAGTCTGCTTCCTAAATGCTGGATATGGTGTTTAGTGACACCACTTTTGTTTATTCTGCAGACTGGCATATTAGATAATTCGTTTATTTCTTCACATGACATAAATTGGCAAGGAATAATCAAAGGTTGGAAATAAAATGAGTTTGGCTGTCATAAGATAAATAAAAGCTCTGTAATGGCTGCCCAGTAATAAGAATACTGGGGGGCAAAAATTCAACTGTTTTATTAGATGAAGCTTCTCCAGTTTCTGAGAAGGTTTGTAAGACCTAACATATTCACTCTGCTAATGAGGAAATAGGTCCCAAAATACAAAATGCCTATTTCAGGCATTTAAGGGATAAGTGTGCACACACAGGATCATTCATCATCACTAAACATCCCAGCATTTTCTTGTGTGTGTACAAAACAAACAGAAAATTAATCATAGCTTGTTACTTATAAGCTTTCCTTTGAGCCTTGGAAAGGCTAACTCTAACTTTGAACATCACTGTTTCCATAGGGAAAATCTGACTTCTAAAAAAATTAGGGGCACATGCAGCCAACTCCTGATGTACCATGTGCTTGCAGTTTGTAAGGCTGCCCACACTAGCAGTCAGCCAGATCCTGCTTTATGATATTTTCCACAAAGCTCATCCATCACATCAGGTATATGTTTATTTGCCTACACAGTTGCAGCCTTGCTGTTTTGATAACCAAGCTAACTTTTTCCCAGGTTTTTATATTTATCTGGAGACAGATTTCAGGAGGTTGCTCCACCACACCATCCTGCTCTCCTACACTTCCCTCTGCTGCTTCTGTCTCCCAAGTCTTCTGTTGCTCCTCCCCCCCACATATGTCTCACTGCTGAAGCTCCTTCCAGCTTTACTTGCATCTCTGGTCCTGTGGTTCCCTTTCTTGGATTGTAGCAGGTGACAGAATTCAATGTCTGCTCCCTTTTGGTGCATTCTCCACCTTCACCATATCTCTGATACTACTGGAGAGGGCTGGGAGCCACAGCAACCCAGAGAAATACTCTCCAAAATTCAAGTCAGTTTAGCAGAAGAGTCATATGTCATCCACATCTACAACATCTAGACTACATCTGCAACCTTTGTGCTGAGCTCTTGTGCAGCACAGGATGAATGTAGTCAGCTCCAGGATGGGTGCCAAAATCCCTGGAGGAGCTCCAGTAAGGGACAAGCCCTGCTTCACATGCTCTGGTCTCCCCTGCCTCATGCAGGAAGCCCTGTAACTGCTAAGGCCACCTGAAAGAGAGCAGAAAAGCATTTCCTATTCTGTGTATCTGTGATGAGAACAGACACCAAGGCTGTGACAGTCTGGAAAGAGCTGCATGGGACTCATTGTCCAGCACAGTGAAGGTGAAAGGCAAAGCCAAGCACAAAGGCAAAAGGAAGAACACAAACCCAGAGCACAAGCATTTAAACTAATCAATATGCTGCTCTCCAGAAGCAAACTCTCCAGCAGAGCAGACTTGTGACTGTTTTCCATATTCCATGCTCCAGTCACTCGTTCCAGTCATTGCCAGCAATGATGTTCCTGCTGCTGCTGCAGTGGCAGGGGAGTACAACCTTTCAGAAGGTGTGGGGGCTGGGGTAGGGCTGAATTTACATGACACAGTGAAAGGAGTAAAGAGCCAGGAGGGACAGTCAGGTGAGTACCTACGTCTATTAGTAGACAAATAGATTCTGCATCAAATGGGGTCTGTTAAAATGCCATCACCTCATACAATGATAGATTTGGAAGTTGTTTGTATAACTTTTTATATTCCCAGACTTAGTTCTACAAACTAATGCAGTCCATATGTGCTCTTTTACAGGAGCTCATGGAGAATGGAAGCAGGCTTACCACTCCTGGAGCCTAACAGAGAGCTCAGGCTCTTCTCTGCATCAGGGCAAGGCTCTCAGGCTAGATCTGTCAGCACCTGAAGCAACAGGAAAAGAGTTTTACCATGGAGATCTATTCAGGTCCACAGGCCATGGACGGGCCTCTGTAGCCTGAGATTTTCTAGCTGCCTCATGGAGTGTTAAAAACTAGGACAAGTTACTGTCTCTTACACCAAAAATTTGTTTACACCTGTGTCTATCTCAACCCCAGGGTAGCAAGAGAACCTTTGAGGGTTATATCAGCATCATAAAGGCTTAAAGCTTTTTCAAACCCTACTCTCCTCACCCAGAACAAA
>NW_008236509.1:3308834-3309576 GCF_000691975.1 Corvus brachyrhynchos | reverse complement strand
GTTCAACAGAAAGCCAAGAGATAATAGAAATGCTACACTCTGAACTGAAGAGAGACTTGAAATATCAGTTCAACAACAAAAGGGTACCTATCCCCATCCTGAGCCAATCTACAATGCTGGGTCTTAATGAAAATTAGTGTCATAAAACATCAAGTCAAAGCCATATTCAAAGCCAAGTCAATGCCATCAAGTCAAAGCCACTGCACTCTCAGTTTTGTTACAATTATTTTAAGTATTTATTGTTGGAAGTGGGAGGAAAATGCAGAAACTGAATTGAAAATTGGTGTGAAGATGTGACAGTTACAGTAACACAATGTCTTTGTATGATGGACTACTCATAAAATGCCGTGTATAATGAGATGCACAACAAAAATGTCTGAATGCGTCTTGCCATGTATCAGATAAAACATGGAGCACCTATTTGGCATAACACCCAGCTGCTTTTTCTTCAGCATCCATCCCTCTTGCAATAGCTTTAGAAAGAACAAGACACAGAAGCATGAGAGGGAAGAGAAAGAAGACAATGATAAAGATATGAAAAATGCCTGTTTAATTATGCTCCAGATTTTATCTCTGTTTCATATCAGCTCTCTCTCTTTCCTTTCCAAGAGAAATAACTGGCATATGCTTTATTTTGAAAGTAGATTGACACAAAAAATGAGAATTGGCCATGAATCCTGGCATTAATCTCCCTCCACAACAGCCTCTGATTGAGTCAGAGCTATTATTCTCACTTTCAGGT
>NW_008236509.1:3251286-3308821 GCF_000691975.1 Corvus brachyrhynchos | reverse complement strand
AGGATACACTGTCCAGCAGGGACATTGCAGAGCACTTCAAGTGCTACAGAATTTTCTCTGACTCTTGCTTTTGACTTCTCCATTCAAAAACTCACAGCTAAAAGGAGGGTAAGGAAATAGTACTGCCGTTCCAGTTTCCTTATTATCTGCTTTCTTACATCCTTCTTCAGTTTACTCCACGACAGCATCTAAAACGTTATCTTCCCCACTACAACCACACTGCCTCATGAGAACCCTTCCCTGCTTAATTTGACCTCATCCCTTTTACTCTGTTCATACAAAAACCATTGTCTCCCATTGTGGCTCCTCTTTTGTCTTCTCTGCTCCTGTGCCTTCTGCTTACATGCATCTAAATATTCCTAAAGATCAGTTGGCTTCATTTTTCTGCTCTGAACTTGAGATAGTCCTTAACAGGCCACCCTAAATATTCCCACTTACTACTCACACAAGGAATTGACCCGCAGTGTCACTCTGCAGCCCAGCTGCTGAGCTCAGCATAGGACACCAGGTACTCTGGAACATTAATCCTCATCATATGTAACATGTCTGCTTCCTGTCTCAGCTTCACCTGGGCAAAGCCCTGCACCCCACCCTCTTTTCCAACAGAAGGATGAACGCTCCTGTGCAGGAGGAACATACTTAGAACCACAACTGCCTGACAGCTGATGAAATAGTGCATTGTGCAACCCACTGAACCTTACTTTAAAGCTTCAGATTTTTATCTCCCTTCAAAGCTCTTCTAAAGTAACCATGGAGCTTTTTACTTGGGTGGGGAGGTAGAGGAGACTGACTTCAGATGCAGCACTTGTTCCCTGAGTTTTCCCAGCTCTCATTATATGTTCTGGACAGCTAGGATTAAGAGAGCTGCCACCTTAGGGAGTGGGATGGAGAGCACACACCTTGCAGCCTTCCCCTGCTGATGAGAGGGTATGGCACCCAGAACCAGAGGATGGAATGCTGATCCTAACAAGTGCTCCTGGTCTGCTCTACTCTGAAGCTGAAGAGCATCTCCTCTTAATTTAAAATTTATTTTGTTCTCTTCAATAGAGGACCTGAGTGCTTTCCTCAGCCAAATTTCCCAGCTTACCACCTGCTTTCCCTGCAAACACCTATGGAGATCTGAAGGCAGACTTGTACCTGTTGTTGTAGTTATGACAATAACGCAGGACTCAAATAATGCTATTCTTATGCTTAGACCCCTTTAATCAAGCAGCTTTCCTGAACCATTTCATTGTACTCTCTTCAGGAGCAATACTTTTATCATTGCAGATATTCAGTGTGATGGGCTGTGGGACTGGCTGGCAGCAGGAAACAGCTTCAGAAAAGAGACAAGGGTCCCTTCTGGCATGTTTTGGATGGGACCATTTCTGTACCTCAGGAGCTGACAGGACTACAACTATTCTCTTTTTGCTGTTTGTCTGGTTTTTTACCTAAATACTATTGTTTCCCAATCATCTGAAAAAAAAACCTGACAGCTTAGGTACATTTGTACATTTTTGTTTCTGGACAAATCTCCATGAGCCATCACTTATCCCTTCATTCAACATCACTCTTCGCTTAAGTGACTTTTCAGAACTAAGCCTGTATGGAACTGACTGTAGTATTTTATCCTCACTGTGAAATATTCTTCACTTTTGTGACACCAACTAGTCTTGAAATGCTGTAAAAATGCTGACAGAAGAAATACCAGAGAACAGTTTTAAAAAGCTTGTGAAGGATCGGTAGGTCCAGAGGTGTTTTTTCAGCATCAGAACAGCTAGGGGACATTTAAAACCAAACGGAAAAAATTCTAGAGGACACGGAGGATTTAGTGTATTTGAGGGAGTCACCAACATGAAAGGTAACATATTTTGGTGGAGGCTGGAGGGGACAGGATCTGATGGACAGTATGTCAGCCCTATAGTAGTAACAGGGGGGCAGGCAGTGCTACTGGAACGTGGGGAAAGCAATGAAATGAGAAAGGTAAATGAAGCGAAGTGTAGCATCAGGCAGAGGCCCCAACATCACAAACACAGTTGCAGTGTACAGTCTCATAGATCCCCTGAGTTTTACATTGAAGAGAAGTGACAAAATCATCAGGAAAGAAATGAGAATGACCAGCAGAAGCCCGAGGAGGAACAGTGTGAGAAGGGAGTCAAAAACACTAAAGAGCTGCCTGAGGTTAGTGCTACTGGACTACGATTTATGAAGGGATATATTCAAAACTGCCTCAAAGGTTAAATGTGAAGCTTGGACAAGAGAATGAGAGAAAAGAAAACCTTCGAGAGTCCAAGATGTAAGCCAGCTATGTGGCATGTACAGCTTAGCCAGCACAATTGCACTGGAAACTGAATTCCTGAACAGCAGCTCTTTGTTTTGCTGTTTTGAAGTGGCACTCCCAGGCATGTCTTTGTCATTTGAACCCTGATGGCTTCCACTCCTACAGCACCTCTACTACAACAAAGGAGGAACCCTTAAAATAAGGCTGTGGAATGTTCATTAAAATAACACCAGTCCTCAAGGATTTCATTTTCAAATGTAAGCACCAGTCCACATATATGCGTACACACAGATGTACATATACATGTATGTATGAGGTTGCATTTTCTCCTGCTCATCCGAACTCTTAAAAATACTTTTTAGCTGTGTTTTAAAGTTTTTCTTAGAAATACAGATACAAATAAAAGTAATTTTTGCCAACATGTTCCACAGTCTCACTTTGGAGACCAAAGCAGTACTTCTCATTCTTCTAGATAAAAGTCACAGTAGAATTATATTTATAAAACCACCTCTCATTTAGGCTTTTCCCAAGTCTTTACTGCATTCTAGAAGAAGCCATTCCCCTTCCAAAGCAAGTGGTCCTACAGGTTCTTTCCTGGACCCACAGCCCTGGCTTCCCCTCTGCCTTTGTCCAGCTGTATCAACAAGAGTCTTGCCCACATACAGACTGCATGTGGCCCCTGAAGGGTGGAATTTATGGCCAGTTCATTTAATTTTTCACCCTCTACAATTATGGGGATTGTTCTGCTTTAAATTCAAATCATATAGCCCTTTTTCACTTAGCTTTGTTACATCTTTAATTACGACCTTAGGTTGAGGTGGTATAATTTTACTTTATGAGATATGCCAGAACTCAAGTACTGACATCTCCAGGTTTCATAGAAATTGCAGGGATCATAGGAATTTAACCTGATAATTACCTCAATATTTCAAGTCAGACAATCACCATATAAAATAATTATGGGTTGTTGTTTTTCCAAATTCCCTTTGTGGGTTACTCTAGGTGAGTGCAGGTTAGAATATATGATGTTAAGTAGATATAGAAACAGAGATAAAGAGGTACAATATGCCTAAATATGATATTATTCAACCACATGTAAAAGGGATGCCAAAAGACAAAGAGAGGCACCTCTTTTAAACACATAAAATAGCAAACACCACATTCCCAATTAAGGAATGTTCAGATCAAGGACTCTTTTCCACAACCTCTTCAGCCACAGAAGTTTTTTCCCTATGGGGCTTGCAAGGATTGGCACAAATGGGAGCAAAAACACCCTTTGTACACTTCTTGCATGAAACCTTCAAGAACTGGCCCTTCTGTCACCCATATAAATTGTCTTTTACTTACAGAAGCCTTCTTAGCCAGCACTTTATCATGTTCCTTAGCACAACTGCAGTGATTTAAGCTATAAGCTACTACTTCCTAAGATTTTCTTCCTTTAATTTAAAAAAAAAGAAAGACCAAAAGGGGAACATTTTAATATACTGTAAACTGATTACATTTTGTGGTTTTTTTTCTCTCTTCAAAATGCCAATGTTTTTGTTATCTCTTGCATGTAAAGAGGCAAAGAAAAAAAAATTACTTGGCATGATTTCCATCATGTTGATTCTTCTGGGTTCTCAGATATTATGATCCATGGAAAGTCTGGATTCATGCTTACTTCTACTCTTCATTAAGTCGGTTGTAGTTGAATTGCTGGTAGGGCAGGCTGCTGATACAGTAGGTGGGCATGCTGAATAAAATACATACCACAGCTGTACCTGCACTTGTCAGAGAGCCAACCTGCTTTATGCCAGTCTGTTCTCCACTGCTTCCTGGTCATAGCCCATCTGTTTCTGAATTTATAAAATGCTGAAGAACACAAATATCTGAACCTATTATAGGTAACATGCTTCAATTAAATTCTGATTGTGGAGCTGTGCTTAAAAGACTATCATTGGTAATGTATCGCCTTCAAATTTGCCAGTAAAATAGACACATATCCATAGAAATTTCTGTGGAATTCAGAGGCTTTTCTGTGTAGTGGCTTCTATATATGGTGCACCTGGCCAATATTCTTGCAGTTGCAAACAAAATCAAAAGCAAAAAAAACCTGCCAAGCCAGAGTATGGAAGGTTACTAAGACAGATTAGATAAAAACCTACAGATAGGGAGAGGTTCCACAGTAGGAGCCTTCACAGGTGAAGTAAGCCAGACAGCTATTAACCTGAAGTTTTCCAGTAGCTTAAAGAAGTGCTTTACATTTCAGCTGGATTCAGTGGTAACATAGAATGATAATGCACACAAAAATGATGGAACTAATAAAAGTTTATCATGTACATGTAATTTTTGCACTGGGGGTGAAACACTCAACTTTGCAAGGTCAGTTTCATAAAAACTACAACTTAAAGGCACTCAGCAGGCTGTCAATAACTGATTTAATAGGAACAGACTTTAAACAGAAAAAATAGGTGAGGGATATATCCCCAGGAAATTTGCTGAGGATACCTACAGTACCTATGATTAAACTATCTGTCCTCTGGATGTCATCATTGCTCTTTTTATATGCTGCTGGTTAAAGACGCATTTATGTAGAAGATAACCACAGCCCTAAGGAAGCTGGCTGGGGTGCATTATTTTTGGTAACTCAGTGCATTTCCAATTAGAACTGAATTACAAGAGTGTGGTCCATATCATTACTATTTATAATCTAAAATGAACCTTTTTCTATAATGCAGTGCAAAAAAAACTACCCCCTGCATACATTTCATTTGACATGAACTCACATCTCTGCTTCGAGAAGCACTTTGTGCCTCTTCACTAAAAATTTCCATCTTCCCATATGTGCAGCTGAGACATAGCTGCCAGTCAGCAATAGTGTTTGCAGTATTTGCAAAAATCTTTGCTTTAACCTGGAACCAGAATTTAATATTTCAAAATAAGGTGCTTGTTTTCTCTTGCAAGGGAATACTCCATTAGCAGTGATGCACCAGAGCAGAAAGGAAAAATTTCGGATACACCTTACTGTGGCAAGGCTGGCCCTGAGAGATTTGATAAACAGACCAAAGTGTGGTACTGCAGATATTTACCATATTCCTACAAGATCTTTTATAAGATATTACAGCAAAATAGTCTAAGTAGAAGCAGATCTAGGCTGAATCATTCTCCCAGCATGAGGTATGAGGTTGAATTCAAATCTTCTCAGTACCTTTCAAGCACAGATGAATCCAAAGACAAGGAGGGGCTGCCTGTCCTGGAGCACTGGGGCTGCTGGCAGGTGGTACACCTGAACTGGCCCCAGCCAGGTGGGGAAGGAGATTGTCCCCTTTGCACTTCTGTTCTTGACCTGTGCCAGATGTTCATCAGCTGCTGTCAGCAGCCATCCTGAAACAGTGTCTATTTTAGCAGCATGGGAACCACTCCAGAAGTCTTAGAAATACAAGTCTGATGTCCTTCTCCCTTCTGCATGGCCATTGAACACAAAGTGAGTTGTCAGAGAGCTACATGGCATCAAAAACCTCTCCAGCTTTCACAGAATCATTATTATGGAGCTTTCAGAGAGAGATGATGCCCAAGTAGTACAAGCTAAGGCTTAACATATTCCTTCCCAGCAATAAACACTCCTCACTCACCAAGTTGCCTGAGGTTGAATTTTCCAGACGTGTGGGGATAGGTGCTCCATTCCCAGCTTTATCCAAAGCATCCATTCAGACAGCTTTCAGCAAATCACTTGCACTTAGCTCTACAAAAAGAACCTAGACGTAGCTTGCAAGAAACAGAGCTCAAGTCAGCAAAGCAAGAGGCACCTATAGTCTGTTAGTTTTCTATGTGTTTGTGATTTTGGAAACACTCAGATGCCTCATGCTGTTAGCAAGGCTGGGCAACTCAGCATTCTTTTAATGCCTCAGCCCTAGGAGGATTGTAAAGTTTGATAGTCTTGTAAGTAGCTCACAAGTAAAGAAGAATGTGTTAGGTGAGCTAACTGGACAATCTTTCAAAATGGGCCCTTACCTATTTTTTAAGGAAGAAGTGGAGGGTTTCCTCATCCTTATACTCAACAGCTATTAGGTAAAACGTCAGCTTCTGAGGGAAGAGCCCATTTCCAAGGATCCTTACTTCTATTTAAAGTGAAACAGAGCAACAGGTGACAGAGAGGAATACATTACAGTCTGCTGGGGGGCTGTGTGTTTCTCAGCAAAGGCCAGCCAAAGCCCCGCCACCTGCTTGCCACATCCTCAGGACATGGGCCAGCACAGATTGAACATGGCAGAGCTGCACCAGCCCAGTACTGACAGGCTCAAGCTTTGAGGAAGGCTGATGGGTTTGGACATAGCAATGTCTTACTGTGGCTCCATGGCTTGTGGATCAGAGCTGGCCTGGGTTTTGGGTTTCATCTGGGACACAAAGAGACTCTGCCCTTAGTGAAGCTTCATAAGCCCAAAGGGCTGTGCAAATATCAGCAGGCTATCTCAGAGCCGACCCCCTTGAGGATGTGTTCTTTATCTTCACCATGTCATCTTTTCCTAACTCCCCAATATTTTCAGGAGAGCTGTGACAATTCATTTATTACAGTCAGTTCACCATTTTGTAGTATGAAGCAGAATTATTAAAAGATGTCATTCTATTGTTTTTAAGCATCCTCTGGAGATGTGAAAACATGGCCAGAAAAATAACCTTAATGTGCTGCCCCGTTTCAACACTGGAGTTTTGCCTTGCATGTTAATGTGTATGTTTTCATGCCTCAGCTACACTAACTGTACTCCTTTCCTGTTTCTATTTATTTTGGAAGCAATATATGTTTACTAAATCAGTTGAAAAGTGTTAATGATCAGTTCATAGAATACTAATGTGGATTCAAATTACTTTCACATGAATCAGGATAAATTAAAAAATACTATTTGATCATAAACTGCTTCAAGTCCATGTCACAAGAATTCTAGTATCTTGAAATACAGATTCCTTTCTTTCATTTTGTTAAGACCTCATTAGATAGTTAAATTGATCAAAAAGGTGTGGGGACAAGAAGGCATGGATTATCCATGGTTCATGTAACAAAGAGAATGGATAAACCATGTGTATGTGCAGGAAAGGGGAGGGTATCAAACCAGGGTATCAAAACCAGTTGCTCCACAAGCAGTGCCTCTTCCATGTGCCTGAGAATGAAGAAGGAGACACGTAAGTGCAAGGAAAAGAGTGGTGACATGGCTACAGCCAGCCCTGACCCATAGCACAGCACTGAGCCCCGAGACATAGATGTGAAACCTGAGGACTGGTAACCTACATGGACACTGGGTCAAAATGTTTCCAAGGGAAATTTTTCTTGCATCCTAGAAAATTCAGGCACACTCCGAAGATGATTCAGCATGATCCTGTCTTGATCTGAAACAAGGCTGTGTTTCAGAACTGCCTTCCGAGCATATCTCATAGTCTAAAGGTAAGAACTTAGCAGAGTTATTCTCCTCTACTAATTCCTCCAGGTTTTAGTAGAGGAGAATAACCCAATTTAGTGATCTCCACTGGGGAAAAGCAGACAAGTGAGGTGTTACAGTGCACACGCTGTTTGGGAGCAGAGTGCTAGCTAAGCATATGCCATGCCCACCGGCCATACCTACTCACAGGTGACAAGGAACACACCACCTCTGGCAAACCAGCCTTCATGGTTCTGCTGCTCACAGAAAGCCTTTTCCCCCCATCTGTTAAAACCCGCCCTTCCCAGGCTCCCAGAAGTTGGAAGTTAACCTCTTAGTGCTTTATCACACCGGGATGTGATGTGCTATCCTAGGGAAACACTTCTTACTTGGATGCATCATGAGAATGCACACGGTGATTGCTGGGAAGGTCAAACTAACATCGCTGAACTAATCAATACTGGAGGGTAAAACCAGGTTTGGGAGTTAAATTGCAGCTGTACCATGGCACTTGCTGGATCTCAGCACAGTGAAGATGCACAGGAAGAATTTATCTCTGCTCACCTTTTCCTTATTCATGAAGGAATAATTGTGGGCACAGTATTTCCTCAAACATGATTGTTGTGAACTGTGGTTCTGGAACCTAAGGCAGGATATCAGGCTGGGTTTGCCACTATAGTTTTGCAGAGACCAGGTACAACATTCAGCTTCAGTTCCTTTACTCTTTTATTTCCTTTTTTTTGTAAATAAAATGTGTACTTTTTTATGGATATTTTAAGCATGACAATTAAGACTCATTTAGGAGACTATCAGAAAAAATAAGCTCTCCAGCCTACTCTATTTCATTCAAGACAATTTTATCTAACGGATTTTTAACAAATTTAAAACATTGCCCATATCTACTCTAGCTATGAGGCACTGGTAATCAAGTCAAGCACCATTGACTATGAGAATAGTGAACTGTATAAAATGACTTCTCAGCATTATGTAGTGTCACAGCACAATTTAAATAACACGTTCATTATTCAAGGTCTCATAACTCGTACGTATAGAAATAGATACGGGGAGCTGAGAGAGGCTTTCGAGCTTTCGACAGTTAAATAAATAAGCAACCTGTACCACTACAACTGTACTGTACATTCTTTAAATATCTGATAGGTTGTTGGAAAGTCCTTTTAAAATGAAACCCAGTAATACAAAGTGCTAATTTAAGCTGAAAGATGCATATACAGACGGCTATTACATACTGATGCTGCTTTTACAGGAATGAACAGATGATTTGAGAGAAACTGTGCTTTCTGGGAAGGAATCTCAGACATTATTATTATGTTGATTTACAAAAGGGCTCTTACAACTGTGATTACAGAAATCTAATATTAAAGTCAGGCTCTTTTCTATAATTTAAGTGCATGTAGGTATTTGTTTCTGCGCAAGACGGAATATATTGCAGATGTTATTGTCTTGATTTTCATATGCATTTAGAAGATTTTAAGGTGAAATTGTTGCAATCCTATTCTATCTGACACTTCTGGTAGAACCATGGTTGAAGAAGGGTATTCCACAATTTTTTTATAGCACTCAAACCCAGTCTCAGAATTTCCTGTAGTTCAATAATTTTATACTATACTTAAAGTAATGTGATTTACAAAATATAAATATGTGATCATTATTATAGAAATAAAATGTACAGATACATTAACCTGAGCTGTTTATAAGTAATTTTAAAATAAATGTATCAATTTAATATTTGCTTTTTTGTTATTTTGTAAGGCCAATAAATTTGGCAAAAACTCTTTCTTCACTATGAGGGCAGTGAGACAATTAAGCATGTTGCCCAGAGAGGCTGTGGCTGCCCCATTCCTGGAAGTGTTCAAGGCCAGGCTGAGCAACCCAGTCTAGTGGGAGTTGTCTGTAACAAGAGGAACTTTAGATCTTTAAGGTCCCTTCAAACCCAAACCATTCTATGAGTCTGTGATTCTATTTAACAAACACAAAAGAAAAAAGACAAGTTTCACCCATCAATTCTTGCCAAAGCAAAAGAATTTCAAAAGCTTCTCCTACATCTGATACTTGCCCACTTGGGACCTGCTATCTATGTCTGCTGAATTCAAATTGTGAGTGAGAGATGAGTTTATGCCATGCTGTTAAGTATTAAGTACCTCAGCAGAAAACATTTCTCCTCCTTTTCTGTGGATAAAGTCTGTGTCTGTAGACAGAGTCAGAGCAGACAGCTGTGTTCCCTCCTTACTGAGGAACGGATGAGAAACATTGTCCTCTTCTGACTGACACTGGAGCAAATCCCTCAGAAACCTGGCACTTCTGAGGCGTTTATGAGTTTACTATTCACTGTTGACCTCACAAAGCAGCCTTCCCAAAGGAAAATACAATTCACCTCTCCTCAGAATACACAGAAAGGCCCATGTGCTCCTCTTTATGAGTAGTCCTGCCCAGACACCCCTTTACCACCAGGGCAGGGATTGAAAGTATTCTTGAAGCTTTATAAAGCTTTACTTTGCCATTTGACATCTTCATTGATACTTCAAGATTTGCCCTTTGTCTTTTACTCCCAGACATGAATATACAGCCTGCCACCATCACTCCCTGTGTTCCAACAACTTCTCACTCTTCTTTCCTGGGTCAGTCTATCAACAGACAGACAGTTGTGCCTGATGTGAACATAATCCCTCCTGAATACCTCCACTGTCCTTTCCTAACTTCCTTCCTTTAGTTCACCACATCACATAGAATTTGTTCTATATTTTTTTCTTGGTGTTGTTATCATGGCACATCTTATATTGAAAGCATCCTCTCTTTTTTAATAGTTCTCAATGTAACAAAGCTAGTGAAGCTTTAAACCAGTTTTTAAGCATTTCTCCCACTGGATTTCTTCCTTTCCATGCTGGTCCCTTCTCCATACACAATCCTTCCTGAATCCTGGCTCACTACTCAGTGGGAGATATTTCATATTTACCTGTGGAAAAGAGCACACACAAATTCTCACCTACTCCAGAACGTCTTGCAGTATCTTGTTAATGTATTGTTGTTTTACTTCAGTACCTCAAAACATGATCTGTCCTGCCAAACATGTATTTATGCTTCACAATACATCCTCATCCTCCTCTGAGTACTCCTGGCACAACTGAGCTGTGCAGCTGGATGCTCTTGCTCTGTACAGCCTGATTTCTGGCTCTGTGAGTAGAGAGGATGCTTCCACAGATTCTAGGAATTCCTACAGCCTGGATGGCCAGGAGACCATGATTACAGCCATACATGGAAAACATGTTCCCAACAGGGCACCAACAAGTACCTTAGTGGTGTATACTGGCTTTGTTGAGGTCAGGTGAACTGCAGGAAGTTGTAGTGGATTTGGCATTTATCTGGCTATTAAAATACCCCCACCAGGCCATGTCATTCATTCAGTGAGCATATCCTGAGTTCCTATGTCTCTCTGCTGCCTGTGATCTCTTTTGGATAGCTAGTTGTGTACATGAACATACCCCCGTAGGTCAGACTCAAACCCATCCTTGCCCTGCGTCCTGTCTTTGAGCTCTTAGCAGGAGATTCTTAGAGGACAAGAATAAGAAACAGGACTAATCAGAAATCCCTGTGTACATTCTCTCAGCTTCCAGCAATCAGCTGCTTAGAGGACTTTGAACTGGAGCTTGCCACAGTACCATCATGTCAATAGTCCCCCATGGACCTATCGTCAGTAATGTATCTTATTTTTTTGAACTTGTAACATCTTGTGGAATGAGTTCCACAAAATAATTATGCCCTGCATGACAAAAGTTTGCTTTAAATTCCCTGTGAGATTATAACACTGGAACCCCCTTAGGTCTTGTATTGTCAGAAACAGTGCATTAGTCACTCCCTAATCACTTTCTCCATGACACTCATTATTGTGCACATCTCTGCCTTTTTCCCTTTAGTGGATCCTCTGAAGGGTCTAGATTATTTACTGTCTCTCTGTTATATTTCCTTATACCTTCCTAGTTTGATCCCACACAGAAATCAACCAAATAAAAGATGAAGGATGAGGGCACATTAGAATTGTTCCTAGCATAGATTTTAATAGTTTGATTTGACCAGCCTTGATTGTGACTAAATTGTACTTAGCAAGTACACCACTAGGAAAAAAATCCAAATAAAAATTAAAATAGCATTGGCTAACAAATGGTAGTACTAATAAACAGACTGGTTTCTCAAGGAATAATGTGTAACAAAACAATAAAATAAACAGGTGGAATAAAATATAATCCCAAAATAATTTCCAAAACGAAACAGGTAGTTCTTATCCCCAACACCTAGTGAAGGGTCCTTCACTCTGGGAGGAAATTCTCCAAGTTTACCACTTCAGGGGAGTGAAAATAAAGGGAAATGCAGAGTTGACTCTTGAGGTGTCTGCGATACAGCAGACAATTGCATCTGCTCTGCTATTGACCCCTTGAACAGGGTTTCAGAAAATCCATGCACTTAAGAAATGCTGCATGACAGCTTATTACTTCCTAGAACTGTCACTTATCTCTGGCTGCAAGTGACTCAGCTGAACAAATATTGCCTCATACATGATCATGTATTTGTTAGCAACAAGATTGGCTTTCTTATGCATGGTCAGCACAACACTTTTTCTCTTCTGCAAGAAAATAAAAAAAAAGATATATGTAAGCTGAACAGCCCAGTATTTTCATAAAACACTTTGAGAGGCAGCTGCACCTCTGGACAGTTTCAAAGCACCTGAATCAGGAGTTGGGCTCCTCAGCCTTTGCTTTGTGCTGGCAAACTCTGCCATTCTTCCCCAACCCACAGTGGACTGAGGCATCTCTTCACCAAGACAAAGCACGTGTGCTGTCACAGTCAGCTGACAGGAGGCAAAATCCTAGCAAGGATGCCACAGTCTGTGGCCACCTCATTCCTTGCACAGCCTGAGTCACACAGCCTATATGATCATTGTAAATTTGTTCTCATATGGTTTTTCTTACCTTTTCCCTGGTGAAACAAAACTTTCTCATTAAAAATTTTTAAAAAGGGTTTTGATACAGCAGCCAGTAATCAATTTAGCAGCCAGTAATTGAGGTGACTTCACTGGGATCTGGAATTACCTCCTAAGTTAGAATTAGTACCCTTAATGACCTACAGAGTTAAGCAACCAGGTCCTTGTCTGGTACACAGAGCCTGTGTAGGTGACAGAGATCTAGACAAGCTGCCAATAATTATGCAAGAACATAGTCCCACATAACCTGCCCAGCACAACTGAAAGCCCTGCTCTTTTCCTTGATCTTTTGAGTCTACGGATATTTGGATATTCTTCGAGGAAACACTAATATGCCAAGGCTCTTCTGTTATCATTAAGAAAACAGTAAACAGGTTAAGCAGGTGCCTCTCCTTCTGCGGGCTTTACTAATCTAAAAGTTCATCTGTCAATTGGCAGGTAGCTATCACAAAACCCATGAATATGTGTGTGAAAATAATGCCTTTCCCTATGCTTCCAAAGAGAGATGGAAAAGTGGAGTGTGCTATTAGTTATTAGTTACTGAATCAGTGTTTCAAATTCCTTCTCAGGAAAGAAGCCCAGCCCCAGTGAACACCCACCCCTCAACAGGATGGATGATAAAGTCTCTTCTCTGGTGGGAATTTTAAAGAGACTTTCATGGAATTCTTTCACGGAGTGTGGTCACGGGAGAAGGCAAAAAAAAGACTGTGTAAACCAGTCATGATGCTGGCTCATAGCAGGGGACTTACAGTGGTGCAGGGAAGGAGGAGAAAAAGACTTTGGTAGCCATCTGAATTTAAATGGTCAGGGAAAGGGCTTAAATACAACCTCCAGAGTAGATGGTGTGCAAAGGTGGCCAAATCAGCTTTTCACCCAGGTAAAATGAAGGAGATGCAGACACAGAGAAATTCACAGAACCATTGGGATCAGGAACTGTTCCCTTTGGAGAAATGACCACAGGTTGTGATTAAAAAAAAAGTTCAAAAATGAGATCATAATGTCTAGTCAGTATATGGGAAGCATATACATATAAAAATTTTTTTTTTACAAGGCTGACATAAATTTTTCATTTCTCAAAAAATTTGGTTGTAAAAAATAATTGCATTTGCATTTTCAAATCATATTTTTTGAAAGTTTTTGCATTAAATTTTGTTAAAGAACAACACTACTACAAATGTACAACAACAAAACGTATTAAAACCTGAAAAAGCACTTTTATTGGTCATCATATCTGAATACGGGGTCATCTAGTAGCATTTCCAGTGTTTGTACTATTTTTTTAAAAAAAAATGCCTTTTGACTACATTCAGAACAGGAATTTATGAAAATATGCAGGAAAGAAAATACTTCAAATATTTTAAACTGGCCACTTTAAAGGTATAAAAAAGAAAAAAAGTCAAACAACAATTGGAGAGATTGGATTGGTCAGTGCTATTTGAATCAGCTTGTAAAATGAAGTAATATTTTAAAAAAGGTTTTAATACAGGCTGACACCAAGTCAGATATGTCAGAAGAGAGAATGTAGGTCACACTAACAACACAGAATACCATATCCTGAAATGCAGTGACACTGAAAAGGACTTCAGAAAATCAATTTACCATGAATTCCCTATGCAATCTATGGGCTAAGGTTAATGCAATACTTGCATGATTATGCAGGAGGCCATGATATTACAGGTATGTATCACTGATGGGACCAGCACTGCTCTGTCCAGTTCTGGTATCCGATTTTCAAATAATGATGATTCTGGAATATTGCAAGGCAATCAAGAATGAGTCACTAAATTATTGGAAATTGTGGAATCCTCACCTGTGCATAACATACTGCACCAGCCACCCGCAAGGAAAGGGCATGGATAACTCACCACAGTGCCAGTGAAGTGCTGGGAAGGGAAAGTCCTGACACCAGGGGACTTTGCAATTAGCAAGCAAAGCCTCAACAGTAAGTAATTAAGAAAGAGAAGGTATGCTAATGCAGGCTGGAAAAAAAAAGCCTGGTCTTTTAAAAAGTAAAGTAAGTATTAGGTTAAAATTTAGTGCTTGAGAGCAGCAATGTAAAAAGCTGATGTCCTTCCAGTAAGAATGAGTGCCTTTACAAAAGATACACTGCATCTTGTCTGGGACCTGGGGCTGAAATCACATGGCTGGCATGATGCAAGAAATAACACCAGAGGTTCTTAATAACCACAAAGCCTCAAAATCATAAGACATTTACTAGAGTATGAATATTTTGACACAAAGAGGAAACAGAAGTCAAGGAAAAATAAATGTTTGTGTTTACACGGTCAGCTATTTACCAGTTATCTTCAAAGCAGAAGACCCTGAAAAAAGCAATTGAAACTGAAAGAAATATATACATGCTGCTGTCTTACAAAATGCAAGATAGAAATAAGGTCTGTGAAAAAAAAGTATTTTTGACTGTTTGCTTGTGAAAAGAAGCAACACTGTTTTACATGCACACAGACAGAGGCACAGAGCCAAGAAGCAGGAGGACTGAAGGAGAGACAAATGAGTATTTAAAAATGATGTGTTCAAAGATCCCAAATATTTTATTTACGCCTGCATTCAAAAGTGGATTTTAAGCTGCCATTTCAGCACATTTATTCTCCCATGTAAAAAAATAAAAAAAATAATATTAAATACTGTTACCAAGGCAGTAAGTGCTGCAACATTTGCATTTAGGAGCAACAGATCTCCAGAACTGGCTTGTGTGCATGCAAACATTTTCAAGGAAGTGTCGGAGTAACTAATTAAAAACCCCTACATCCTTGCTCATTATCATCAGCTGCTGGAAGCTGCTATGTGAGTATTAGCTTTTAAAAACGTGTTGGGCCAGCCTTGAAATTTGCAGCTTACTAAACTTTACCACCAGGCAAGCAAAACTCTTAAAACAAAAATGAAGTATGAAAAGAACCAGATCATCATTATATAAAAGGGAGAGAATAGTGCAGAGATTTAAAAAAGAAAATGAGGCTCAGAATGTAACAAACTGCCTCAAGTACAAGCACATCTGATTAATCTACTGCTCTTTCTAAAAACAGCTGATAGCCTTCATCACAAAAAGTGACAAAGGGAACAAAACCAACTTGGGAAGTAAAAATCACCAAAGAAGAAGAAGAAGAAAAGGCTTTCAACTGCTTTGACAATGAGGTGACTCAAAGAACTGTGTTAGGTACAGCACTGTTTAATATGTTAGCAAACAGGAGAAGGGGCTTAAAAATTCAGTAACACTGGAATTTGATACAATTATTGAGACTTGTCCAATATTATGAGAATATTATGAACCACTTCAGAAGGGCCTAATAAACTACCTAAATAGGCAAGGAGATGGCAAATAAAGGTCACTAGGGAGAGAGACATGTGAATGCATATTAGGAAGAATTTCTCCCATGCATCTGTGCTAAAAGGCCAGCACTGACACTGCCTTCGAGCACACACAAAACTGTGTTTGAGGGTAGTGCCACTGACAGTGCAGGAAGAGCTGTGGTAGGAAACAGAGCGCTTGTGTGGATCAGGACCTCCGCTGAATTTGTGTCCGTGGTGGGGGGAGGTGGGAGGGAGTAAAACTGTGGGCAGCTGGCCGACAATCTGTCCATGTGCAAGAGCAGGCAAAGAAATAAAGCAAAACAAAACATGTTCCTTCTGCTTCACCATAAACAACTCGACCACAAAAAGAAAGACTAGGTACTGACCAAACTAGGAAATAGCGAGGCCATTACAATTTCATTTTGTAAAGGAGCGATTTGGCCTTTCTGCTCAGCATAGCCCAAGGAATTGCAGAAATGAAATGGGTCCCAGAAGAGGCCACAGAAATGATTAGCTCGCTGAGGAGAGAGCAGAGGGAGGCTCACCTCCAGTGACGCATCCGTCTGCTCCCTGCAGGAGCCAAGCTGGGATCAGGAGACCCTCGTAAGGAGCTGTAGCGAATCACCCTGGGGAATTACCCTGGGAACCAGGGGAGGGTCGGAGAAGGGACGTGCTGGAGTCACGTTTTTCTGCAGTGCTCCCAGTCCCTGTGGAGAGGGCTCGTCCCAGGGAGACTGCAAGCCCTCACTACCCCAGGACCCCACTGTGGGGTCTCCATCTCCTCACGTGAGAAAGACCTGCCAGCACAGGAGAGTTTGAAGCCTGATTCAGGTAAGGGCCAAATGCCTTAAGCACTCCATTACTGTAGGTGAACTCCAGGGATGCTGGAATAACATTGGCTTCATTTATGTGAAAACAGGGGCGTCGTGCAGGCTGACTACACAGCAAGTTCTAAGACTAAACAAAATGGTTCTATCTTCATAATGGAAAAAATAAAATTTTATCATAACTAAGTTTCTGAAAATGGTAGTGACAAACCACAAATTGTTGAGTATTTTCTGCTGTAACAAGCAGATACAGAACAGAATAAGAAAATCTCTGTGTTTCACATTATGGTTTTATGTATTGTGCATTGAGCTCGCCTAAGAGCTAAACAGCATTTGATTTGTTCCTAACAATAAATAGAAAAAGGATTGCCAATTAAGAATGTGGGGCAGCTATTTTTAACGAAATGTTTTTAAACTTTTGGGGAAGTACGAGAGAAAGGCAGTGCCATCTGTCGGGGAAACGCGGCCGGTTCAGGGACCGCGCGAGCTCGGCGCTGCTGCGCCTTGGGGAGAACAAAAGCCCGGCCGGGCTCAGGGACAAGCCTGGTTTGATGCGGGATAAACTTTTGCTGATGAACGGAAAGGAGAGGTGAAACAATCTAAGCGGATTCAACACCGGACTGTGTCAACCAGCAGCCATGAGATGTATTTAACACCTTCCTGCTCCTTCTCAGCAGCACTTTCAGATGCGCGGGGACAGGACGTCGGGCACAGGGGGATGGAGCGAGCAGGGCAGGGGACGTCAGGCAGGGCAAATCCACGCCACCTTTGGCCACTGCAGCAGCCACAGAAATGTCCCTTCCTCGCCGTCCCATGAGTCAGCACTCCTGATGTCAAGACTTCGCACTCAAACTGAAACACGCGCCAGTCCTGCATGGCAGGAAGAGAATCTGAGCGCCACAAAGGGCTAAGATGGCAAGCTTAGGTGGTCTGTCAAGACTCCGGGCTGGGGTGGTTTTTACTCATCATTTCCATACTGCTTGTGATTTCACTTTAAATATGCAGCAGCCGAACAGTTGTAGCCAAACACAGGTTTCAATAGTTGCACTGAATTTGAAAGCCAATGTATTTAACATTTAAATACGCCGCATGCACCTTATGAATTATTTACTTACACCAGCCTTTCTGGAGATGCAGGGATATTCTCACACCCACACATGCATAGCAGCACTAACACATCTATGTGTATCAGATGAGTCTTCTAGCTAATGATGCTTTTCTGTAGCTATTTGGCATGTTGCTATTTTCATTTACAGGTCAGGGTGGGTAGTGGATATCAAATATGGACATTTTTGTGCCCAGTGAGGGACTGACACATCGGCTAAGATCACGTTGATGGTTATTCAACAGAACTGCAGTAGCCGCTATTTTTGCTCCATTCCCACAGCAGCAATAAAACAGTAGCACAAAACAGAAAGTGACACAACAGATACATTGAACAGCAGCTGCCCTTAAAATCCGAGCAGTCCCCATGGACTGATTTGCCATTTGCAAACACTACCTTTTTTTTTCCCCTTCCTCTACTGAGGGGGTGTAATGAAAGAAGAGGGGAAAAAATGGGATCATAGCAGTAAGAGCAAAGAGTAAACAGTGAGACCAAAAATCCATGACCGTGCTGGGGGAGATGGGTGGAAGGGATGCATCAGTAAGGTGTTTCCTTAAAGAAAAAATTATCCGTAATAGCAGGTGGACAGTGTCCTGATGCAAAGACTGTGTCCAGTCTTTGTCTAATTAGTAAAAAAATTCCCTTTTTAGGCAATACCAAAGCAAATAGTTAGTGTACAAAAGCCAGGTAAGTAGTGGAAGTACACACTTGGGAAGTGCCCTTGGGCAGGATTAATGTATAGACAAGCTTTTGGAAAAGCCTATTTTTCTATTTTAAACAGGTAAGTGTATTTTGAATGACGGCAGGGAGACTTATTCTCATGGTGTTCCATGCTGCCCTAAGTACTGCATGTCATAAGACGTGGAATGAAAAAAGCACTTTTCTGGTGCCAAAGGGGAGAGGGACTTAAAGAACACAAAAGTACCATTTCACTTGTAAGAGGTGCACTCTGGTATTTTTTCCAGCTGAACTCTGTAAGTGTGCAAAGTCCAAGAAGCAGAATATTAATCTTTGATGAGCATACCTAGAATTGTATAGGCTGGGATTGCAACCATAATTATACTGTATTCAAATTCCAGGGCTCTTTTCTCAATAAATGCCCTTAAGGTATTCTGTAGAACAATATTCCATGGGGAGACTGAACTAATCTGCACTTTCAAACTCAAGATGATATAGAGGCCAACCAGGACCAGAACTGGAGCTAAAAATATTCAATGACCCAATCACTGCAAAGCTTGGGATAGTAGCCTTTTTTTCATAACATATGTTCACAGATATGTCATCATCATCTGTTGTCAGACTAGCAGCAAATAAAGACTTGCAAATTTTCCTACATTTTTCACATCTCTGCTTGTTACAGCAGTAACATTGCCTGCTTGCCTTTTATTCATCATGTCTGGCATGTTCTAGTAATTCTCTGTCATGCTAAGATCTTGT
This sequence comes from Corvus brachyrhynchos, assembly GCF_000691975.1. Taxonomy (NCBI): domain Eukaryota; kingdom Metazoa; phylum Chordata; class Aves; order Passeriformes; family Corvidae; genus Corvus; species Corvus brachyrhynchos. The sequence goes on along the minus strand of NW_008236509.1, from coordinate 3,289,509 downwards.
GCTCTCAATATTTGTTTGCCTGGCTTTTAAAAACAGATGTACAACAAGTTTTCTTCTTTTTTTCCCCTCTTATTATCTGCATTACACTTCTTCTGATTTAGGAAGGACAGGAATCCCTTTTCTGCACACACCCCCAACAGTTTAAGAATCTAGTCATCCTCATATATCAACAAACAAACCAGCCAAATTTGATACTGGATGAAAATGTAGCTATCAGCATAGCAGAACTCAGCTAAAAGGACTGTCCCCAGTACTTCCAGCCAGGGGACCTGGAAATACTTCCCAGCTTCTACGGCTGTTCTGCCTGTGTGTCAGGACGAGTCCCAAGTCTTAATCTCCTTTTATTCTTTGATACTTCCTGGGAGAAGGCCAAGGTGTGTACAGGTTAGGAACATGCCAGAGCATGCTGTCAAAGGTCTGGATGATCTGAATAATAAGGCACTGGAACTACAGGGTACAGGCATAGCGTGTGACATGGATTTTGCTATTCCCAGCACTGGAATGGGGCTTTTTTGCCCAAAATGTAGGAATTCACAATACAGAAAAATAATTTCAAAAGTGTGAGAGCTAGTGAGTATTAACTAGCATTAGTGACTTGAATTTTGTTGTCATAAGCAATAAGATTTTGAGTTTTGCTCAAAAATCTGTTATTCTATGTAGTCCTGGATCAGGAAGCAAGGTAAATAAATATGCGCAGAACTTCCCATCTCAGTGGAATGACTCAAGTGAGTAAAGACAGAACTGTATTAAGACATGTGTGCTGTCAAAGCTCACAACAGGTCAAACCCATCTACTAGGTAAATTTTTCATTTACCTTAGGGGATGATACACCAACCATGCAGATTTACAGGCTATGAGTTAAGTTTTCCTGATGCTGATGGGAATTTCAACCTCAGTCAAGGAAGTGTCTAGGCCTGAAGGAGCCTAAAGACACCAATAATCACTAGCAGGTGATGATTGTCTGTGTTGAATGATCCCATTTAAAATCCTGCCAGGCATCTATTTGCCTCCTCAGCTCCTTAGTTACTTTTGTGTATCTGGCCTTTGTTATTTGGAGAGTCTTTGGTTTATTCTTCTTTCTATAGTCTTTTGTCTTTGAAGGATTGATTTATTGCTATCTGATATGAGCTACATAATCCAACAAAAATGTCTTGTCTCAACAGTTTATAGTTCTGCTTAAGATTTATGTATCATCCATCCTTCCAAGGAAAGTACTTGCTTTTTCTCCTTTAGGATTTTAAATGTTCGCCTATTCAGAAATAAAATCCTCTCTTAGGAAAGGAAGTTAAGCTGAAGTCTGAATAATTTTAAACTCTGACAGGGCTCAATTTAGGATGTGCTCTTTGCAACATAAAAACACACACATTCCCTGCTACCCGTGTTCCCTAGTGCATTTTTCCTAATTCAGATTGTTCCTACCTCTCACTCCAGCTCTTCCTCAAAACTTTCTCATTTTTGCCCTGACTTCTCTTTTCTTTATTTAAAACACTGTGGCCAATATGATTTTCATGGACTTAACCCTTTGACTGTCTCTTGAATCTCTATGATTCTTTCTCCCTCACCTTAGGATGAATATTCTACCTTCGGCTTGTGCCTAATTGTCTCCTTGGTTGTTTAATCTCTTACCTGACACCCTTCACTCGTCCTTGGTCACACACTGAAATCCCACAGTGCCTAAACTTACCCTGGTTTGGAGCCCTCAGTCTGCTGGAGAATTGTGACTTGCACCAAGAACAGAACATGGGTCTCTAGATCTGAATGTTCAGTGAACCAACGAGGCCTTGAGATGGGGAAAGGGGACATGACCTGGGCTTTTCTTCTGCAAAAGTTCTGGCCCCAGCTGTTGTGTCTGGGAGCATTTTGCTCTGGAAGATGGTCACATTTTAAGAATCCAAAATAATTTTCAACATCTTCTGGTTCATGGGTACACTCACAAGTAAATACTAAAAGAAGGCCATGTATGCAGTATTCACACCCATAGAACTCACATTCAAAAGGCTGTGGAAATGAAAAGCTTCTGAAAAATCAGGTGACCTTTCTATGGACCCCTTGACTCACCTATTTAGCTACACTTCTCTTGCCTCAGCTACTTTTCCTCAAAGGCATCAGAAGTTCTTCAACCTCTACGTACCTCAGCAGAAGGCACGGATACTCGATGTCTTTTAATGATCAACCTATTAAGTTTGATACCATTGACCTCTGCAGCAGTGCTTACTAAGCACAAAATATGATAATATTAAACATTTTAAAGAGGTTTTTTTATGTTTCATTTCAAACCAAGTACTTCTGATTAAGGCAGTCAGTTCAATTCCTACCACAGTTTACATCTAAACCTTTTTGGGGTTTGTAATAATCTCCTACACCTAAAAAAAGATTGGTGACTAACATTAATTGTGCAAGCAAATATTTTTAACCCCAGAGCACAACCAAAGGAGGGCAGGTAGGCTTTGCTGCTCTCGACTAAGCTACATATGGGATTTGTGATGTGATCATTCACATTTACGATGAGTGTCAATCCAACATCTGCTCTTACCATATTGGACTGTGAATATTTCAGATCAACAACTGAAATCCAGATGTGTTTGTGTCACGAGCTCTATGCACTCTACTTGAAATGATTTGTCTTTAAAAACAGAATTATGGATGCACTCACGCTTGCAACAGTATCCTGAAACATTCCTCCTGCACAGCAGAGCTTTTGTGGGAGAATTCAGCCACCTGGGTCCAAAGTCCCTGACATTCCAGCAAGAAGCGTGTGCAGACGGGGACTCCCTCCCTTCTCAGTGCAACAGCTGGAAGTAGAAGACAAAACCATCATCACATTCTACACCATTGTTTTCCCCACTTCTAATTTGATTCTTGCACTAAACCCGCCCACAAACTTTTACTATGCAGTCTCCCTTCTAAGGATAGCATAACACTTTATGTACAGTCACAAAATCCACAAAAGCCATACTTATTTTATCCCCATGTCTCTCTACACAGCTGAGTAATTTTAAAATGATTAGTACAAACACTATGTGTCTGAGCTGCTACACTTTATCACTTACCCTGTCTTCTTTTTTTACTATTCAAGTTGAGAATTTCCATCCTGCCCCAAACACAGTGACTATCTCTGGTTATAACAGAGGAAAGTTGTTGTTAAGGTTTAACAGAATGTCTTAAGACCAATTATTAGCTTTTAATTTTGTTTTCTCCTTCCTCCAAGCCTGGGTTCTAGCTGGTGCTATAGATGGGGTGGACGTGCACATATGGAAGAGCCACACATCCAGATGTTCATCTGTATATGGAATCAAACATGGATGCCTGGACACTGGTCCTCAACTTTCAAGAAAAAAAATAGATATTAACAGATTTGACTAACGCCATTTGGAGCTCAATGTATTGCTGCTTTCAAAGGAATATGGAGGGAGCTCGCTGCCCTGTGTGTGGTAAAACACACAGAATTGCTCTCTGTCTGCCATTAGCATGGTCCAGAGTAGCTCTCAAACTCCCTGTGACATGATGGGGAAGCACAGGAGTGAGCACAGAAATGAGCACAGGAGTGAGCACAGTTACAGCATCTCCCCCAGCCACAGTCAGCTGTGCACAGCCCTGCCCAAGGCTGTGGATAAACCTGTGCCCAGAGGACACAGAGCACACTCCAGAACTGTGCCACAGAGCTTAAAAACACTGCACTGAGGAGAGGAAAAAGACAGGAAATAGCTACAGGGAAGTGTTCACCATAGTCAGGGGACTTACAGTTACCCATCTGGGTTACTAATGCAGTTTATTTTCCTAATTCTGCTCATAACACATTTATTGGAATACCTTGTTCAGATGTATGTAACTTCAGAGGCATGTCCCTTGTTTGTTAAAGGTAAATGGCACTTCCCATATTCTAAGGAGAATTTATGTTTTTAGACACGAGCCTAAGCAAAAGTGCTCTTAAGAAAACAACTATAATCAATCAGGAGTATTATGAAAAAAAAATCACTAGAAAATACTGATTCATGGAATCCTGCTCTCTTCTTTTTTTTTTTTTTTTTGGTAAGAAGAAGGTCAAAGAAATATTTTTCAGAACCCTAACTTTTTGTAAGAAAAAAGCTATAGAGAATAAAGACATTACTGTATTCACCTGAGACACAGGAGACCCAGATTCAGCTTGGAGCTTTACCTGATTTAATTTTGGCCTCAGCAAATCCCAGGTGAATGTCATGACCAACTGCATACATCTCAGCCTTTGGTATTGGCCCAGGGAATTCAGGGAGCCCAGGAATTAAAAATGTTCCTTGGAAGCTCATCAAGAAGTCAGGACAATGGCAGGAGTGGGACTCAAATCTGCACAAATAATGGGAAAGAAAAACAGGTGCAAAACGAAATTTGCAAAAATGAAATGAAAAAGATCTCATTTTACCACATGTCAGTCAGGAAATGCTCTAAAACAGTAAAAAGCTGAGTTCTGCTACTATAAAACCTGGTAAAACAGAATGTCTTCTATGAGGTCACTGCACTTACAGTGATAAATAAGCTTTAAACCATTCTCTTGAAAAAAAAGTAAGGACCATTAAATTCTGATATCCCCAAGTCTGAGGAAAACTCTCAGTGACTTTACTGAGAATTTTGTCTTGATGAATAGAGATTTTGGAGTTCAGGAGGTGGCCCTGAAATTTTGGGGTCAGATCTCTTCAGTACTACAACTGAACACAAAACAACCAAGCTCAAAGGAATCACCCAGGACTCTGAAATTCTTCTCCTACTCCTAAGGCATCATGCAGCAATGTAAAAGTCACAAATACCGTGTGAGATTTGCCTTCTATTTGCCAAGCTCTGGGCTCCTGTTCTGCTCCAGAATACTGTGCTATCACACTGAATGCCACTGCAGGCTCAGTAAATGCCATAAGACGCCAAAGTCCGTGGTTTCTCAGACTCTGCATTTCCCACGCTGCTTAGATTTGCTTGTCACTATTTTCCTGCTTGATAACTGCAGGAATGAGAATATTAGGAGTGGCAGTCTAATCAGTGACCACTCTGGGCATTCAACCTGTCAGAGCTGAAAACTCATGAATGAGCTGCAGTGGGTCAATGAGAAGCTAACTCATCAACCAGAGCAGGAGGCTCCTCTGCAACAGGGCCCTTCCTCCTCACACACCCAAGACAGAAATGGGAGCCATACAATAAAACAAATTAAAAAAATCTCAAGCCAAAACCAAGCAAGGATCAAAACCCACACAACAAAGATCTACTTTCGGCATAGTGAAAATATGACAAAATATTTGCTAGCTCTTTAGACACAGTATCAGGCAGGTATTGCACTAAAGATATTTTTTTTTGCAGAGTCTTAGCAAGGATTTGACCCTTCCTCACACAGTGAATCCAAATATCAGATGTGCACAAATCCTTATAAATCTCATCAATAACTATTTAAAAATCTATAATCTATCTATCTATCTATCTATCTATCTCAAACCCTGCAAGTACCAGTAAATGAATTCAAATGTTCTCATCGCTCAATTAAATCTCATCCAGAGATGGGTCTGGGCAGCCATGGCCCCAGTTCAACAAACCACTTAAGCATATGCTTAAAACAAGCTCTGGATCAATTCCCAGTGAGGATTAATGCATATTCGTAAATGCTTCACTCCTTTGGAGACCACAAATGAAATATTGCTGGAAAAGCCTTAAAAAGTAAAAGCACAATTTTAGTCACTTGTTTTCAAATTAGCTTAAGCCACACTGAATATTCTATACTCAGCAAACTCTCCACAGACAAATGTTTATTTTCATTCTATAGCACCTTGTGCAATGAAATTAAAATTTCAGAATGTAGCATGGGGCGGCCAGAGAGAGAGATGAGGACAGAAGGTGGAGGTTAATGCAGAAGGACTGTCTGAGGTTTCCAAGTATATTGTAACAGAAAGCACATAAATAGGATGGCCAAGCCAGTAAATAATGATAGATCAATCTACTGCTGTTTCTGTGGCTCTGCAAGATGTACATGTCCTGACACTCCTGTTTATGTATTAAATTGAGAATGTGAATTGATACAAAGTGAAATGCTTTCTTTCCCTCAAGCTTCTTTTGTGCCTAGATGGACGGATGTTCACACTCCACTTTTTTCCTTTGGTTAACCAGAGAAATAAATTCTTGATTAGACCCACATTATTCATGTTTTGCAGGGAATTTTTTACCTACACATACAAGTCCTGCTGGGGTAAGCCAGCAGAGACCTATTGACTTAGTGTCGTGGCAAATTACATGGCCCTATAGTCAGATGAAATATTAACTCAAGGGACTGATATTTTCACTGGATCAAAGACCCACTAATGAGAAACAGAACACTGGTTTTCAAAGAGGGTTTAAAAAGTTAGAACAAAACACAGATCATTTAATATACTGCAAAAGTTGCAGTAACTTCCTGACAGTTTGCTTGCCTACAAACCTCTTAGCCCTGATTTATTAACATGAGCTGCTGTGCCAAGTTCGTGTCATAAAGGATAGATGCTGTGTGCCCACGCTCTGCTTGGAACTGCATAAACATGATCATCAACTGCATTTGACATCATAATCAAAACAATGAAAATAAGATAAAGGTGGCAGGCAATATCCGAGAAAATGTATTAAGAAGCTCCTTCTACATTAGGAAAAATAAAATTTGTCTCCACTGATGGAGGGGAGGACCTGCTTTTTAAAGGAATTCAGGTGCTTAAAGGAGCAGATGGGTGCACAGTGGGATTTTTAGAAGCTCTTTGATGGCAACTCCCACTGAAATCACTGTGTATTAGGCAGCTAGGTATTTCGGAAAATTCACATTACCTGCATCTTTAAGCACCTAAATACCTTTAAATATTTGGCCCAAAGACAGCTTACTGTAACGTCATCGGAAACAGAATAGTCCCTGCTCAAGGGAAAATAGTTTATTGTATGGTCAATTAATTTTCTAGCAAGAGAAATCCATATAAGCAATTTGTAAGAGAAATTAGGCCAGAACTCCTGAGCTATGACTTCTAAATAGTATTTTGTAACTGAAATAAGAGATCTGGTACACCAAGAAACCTTGGACGTTTATTTTTGCAAGACCATAACAGCGATGATACCCATACAGATAAGGTGGTCACCTTAAACTGGAGCACATCCGGAATCCACGGGCCTCAATCCCACCAAAGAGGGAAAGATAAATGTGGTACCTTGGTGTTTGTGAAGGGAGTCAGGGGCTGGTAAGTGCAAGGGCTACGGGAGGGACACACTCCCTGCAGAGGAGGCAGGCGAATGGTCGGAGGTGTCATTTGTCTCTTTGGTCTGGGAGAAAGACATCAGCAGGTGCAGGTTTTGTCCCGAGGAAGCTCTGGAATTCCAAAGGTGAATGTGTAAGATTTTGCAGGACATTTATGTCCACCACTGTGAAGGGAAGGGGGCATTGCAGGTGTCACAGAGGTAAGACACTGCTTCTAAAGTGGCTCACTGCCACTTAGTTTTCTAATTCCATATGTCCAAGGACAAACTGGAGACCTAAGATAGCAAATGCCACACAAATCCTTGGAGTCCTAATTCAGGAGTAGGAGTCAGAATTAAAGAAGCCCATCTACAGCCTGGCTTGCATCCAGGTGTTGCCCTGTTAGCCTGAGGTCCAGAAAATCAAAAAAGTTTCTTGGCTTACCTTTTACAGAAAGGGCAAATATCAGTTCTAGTGCCCGCACCGTGCCACCTTTCAGTTGCAGTAGATGATTTCTCCTGCATCACCAATCTGTGTATCCCATCCAAGTCACTTCATTTAAAGTGGAAAAAAACAAGCAGTGACAGAACAGGGCCCTTAGAGTAAGGCTCCCAGCATAATGCAGCCACAAGAATTTAACAAGTGGGATTTACTTAACTGGTCACTAAGTGTTAGCATTGCTCTAAAGATATATGGCTGAAAGTGTTTCTCTGGCTATAAAGAAAGAGAACTGAGGGAGCAGAGAAAATTCCTGGCAAGCAAACTCTCTCCCTTTTGTTTAATAGCTCTCTTCAGACTTGTAAGCCCAGAAAAAGCTTCGTTAAAGTTAATGGACAAATCTTCCAGGAAAAAATTAAGCACTTAAATGTTACTAGTTTTGGTCTGAGCACGCAAAATTTCTCTTCCTTGCTGCGTTCACCCCAAGATAGCAATCTTCAGGCAGAATTACATAAATATTGTCAGCTCTCAGGCTGGCTTTGTGTCTCAGACCTGATGAGTGACTGGCAGAGTTCACGGGCCAGGTTCACCAGCCTTGTAATTGGGCACAGCTTCACTGAAGTCAGTGGGAGGCCTGAGCACATCACAGGAACCTTCCATAAATAGAACAGAGCTGTGTCCATTTGTACCAGAAATGACTGCAAATTGCTGCCAGCAACGTTGCAGAGAACATTTTTCACCCTGTAGACTTCAGGCAACCCATTCCTGAAGATACCATACAAAAAATACTGCCCCCAAGTCACCCAAGGGGTGCCATTAGCTGCTGCCACGGCATCCCTTCCCTTAACATTTAAAATCCCTTTAACACTCCAATGCCAACCAGCCTTGCTATGCCCCCAGAGTGCTGCTATGCTTACTTTTCAATAGGTGACTCAGGCACAGACTGTGACCTTCACCAGGTCCCAGTGAGTCAATGGGGAGACACAGCAAGGTGTAAATATCATCCCTTATATAATGTATTTAACTCCCAGTCTTTACCCACACCGGGCATTTCGCTGAAGAAATGCTTTAAATAACTTCTTTTTACATTAGCAGTACAGACAGAAAACTTGAATTTTAAAAAGTTCAGTTAATACATGCTGCCATTTTAGATCAGATTTTAAATGGGTGGCCAGATAAAAAAAACCAGCAGAGCTTCCACCCTAAGCCAGGCAAAACTGCAGCTGAGGATGGGGCTCTGCACAAAGACAACTGCACTCTAGTACCACACCTGAGGTGAGACATAGCAAACATAATCTGCAGCTCCCATTTGGGTGTTGCAAAGTGTAAAAACAGCATTTGAGATGTCCTGTTCTTGCCAGACATGAGAGATGCAATCAAAGATAAAGTGTCCTGCTGTGAAGTCTGAAGCTTATACAGGGAGCACAATGTAACCGAGACCACTTACACAACATGAGACTCCCGACTGCCCTTGGAACAAGGTTGGCAGAGACCCCTCTGGATGAACAAGGAGCAACAATTTCTCATTAATTGACTGTTTCTAAAATTTTACATATTCTCTTATTATTACTTACAATATCAGTATGATACTGCTATCTGATGTTTGTTCAAACTAATACAGTTAAAAATAGAAGATTAGATGCATTTTGATCTATAAGTGACCTGTTTTGGCAATTTTCAACAGTACCTAAGAAAAGTGCATTGTGTCATGGCTTCTTTAAGCACTTTTTCCTCAAGTGCAATAGCAGAAAATTCAGTAAAATACTCCAAGAGAGATTTCAAAAATCTGAGAGGATTTAAGGGGTCTATTGGTGGCACTGTCAGGCTGCTCAGCAACACACACAGTATTTTAATACTGACTGTCAACTCTCCAGCTTATAAGCAGAAACCAAAAAATATGAGTCTGAGGATCCTCCTGTGAGGAGGCAGAACAGAAGGCTGAGCACTTTTGTAGCCACAAGGAAAACTGACTCTCTTTGACAGAAGAAAAAATTAAAATTTGGGGGGTGGTTCAGCTCAACAAACCTCATGTTTTTCCCATCAAAATTAAGGGGAAGATATCCAATACTTCACTGTGCAAACTTAGCAGTTCAGGCTGACAGCACTGTGTGCACTACAGGACAGAATGCAGTACACAGGGACCTGATGTTTGTGGCTTTCCACTTTGATCCTCAGCATCTGTTGAAGTTTCTGCAAAGTTATTCTAATTTACTCCCCAAAACACACTGACCCAAACAGGCTGTAGGAAACAAGGCTCTGACTGCTCTGGAGACCTACAAGTTCATGTCCTGACCGACCTCCTGAAGAGAGTTGATTGAATACCTGCTTTTCAAAGTTGAGCTTCATGTTTTAGGCAGAATCTTGCCACAATGCATAATCTAGTTTATGTAGACTCTAAAGGTTTCACACTTTACATTCAAATTCCAACATTTGTTAACACTGACAGTAACAAAATGTCCATGGTGGTGACATTGCAATCCTGGAAATAAAATGCCATAAGGCTTCAGAGCTCCCAACAGCCTTCAAATATGGAAATGAGTATGTATGAACCCATGAAGCACAAGGAAAAGTTATTAGCTAATAACAGCTTTCATTCCCCATTCCAACCCAGGACTCTACTCCTTATGAACAGTTGTGGTCGCTGCAACTTTCATGTTTGATATTCCTGCACTTTGGGGCAGGGACAACAGGGACAGCTTTTTGTTCTGCTTGTACAGTGACTCCTACAAGGGCTTTCCTAATAGAAATAGTAAATGTTACCTCCATGTCATTAAAGAGAGTCACTGGCCAAAGGAGGGAATGAGTAAGTGCTAATACCCACCATGCTAATCTGTGCACTCTACTTCTTCTTAACACCACAGTGAGCCAAAGGAATAATTAAAACTGATCGGTGTAATTGTTTCAACATTAGATGCAGAATTTCAGATCAGAAACTGAGCAGCTGCAGAGATCGCTGGAAAGTCAGTGTAAGTATCACCATCCCTGCCTGTAGGTAAAGTGCTGAGAGAGAAGATAATATTCTGATTTATGGCGTGTTAAAAATACTCCAGCATTTTCCAGTAGGCTTCTCTGCAAAGCTACCACGTCTAAAGTGAACTTGAAAAGGTGTTCTTCAAGATCTCCATAGTAAAAGTGAAGGGGGTAGGATTTTACTGCTTTTTTCCAAAGCATGCTAGCACCACCTGACAGTTTTTTGTCATATGGATTCAAATTCACTTTTTCCCCTGAGAAGTACAAGAATTCATCAGCTTTTCCTATCTGATTTGTGCTGTCAAACGCATCAGGAAGTATGTACTTCTCCGTAATTCAAATGCTTTCCTGCCCACCTTAATTGTGTGTCTCTTTTCTGGATGTAACATAGGAAGAATGGGCTGTCTCGAAGGGAGACTTCCCCTGGATGTCCTTATAAGGCAGGTGTACATGATCACTGAAGGGTAAGTCCTACACATAATTCTTCTGTCATCAATTTACTTTACATCTCCATGCCTCATGACAGCCATTTTAAAGGCCTTGTCTACAGGGAATTTGCCATGAACTTCCTTAGACTCTGCAAGGAGTGACAGGAAATCTATACCTCCAAGCGTAAGTAATCCCAGCTGTTTCAGGAGGAAAACAAAATGGTAAATTCATGCTCTTCAGAAGCAATAAAACAAATCCTGATTTAGCTAATTGTCTTAACATAGGAGTTGAGAACAACTGCACATTTCTGTGGAAGCCAGTTACAATCTCACATATTTCCATTTGCCTTTAACAACTTCCAGTGAGCTGATAAGAAGCTCTGTTGATAACAAGAAGCTGGTGTGACAGACAGTAATTGCTAGAAAAGAGTAGATGTTCATCTCCGTGCTTCAAGTTTCATAGAGCTCTAATAGACTGTAGACCCTGGAATCTGGAGGTGTGTGGATATTTGGTTTTTCTGACTCTATCCCTAGTGTTATGCAGAAAGCATTATTTGTGCTACATCTTCAGGGATTAGGACTCTGCAGCTCTGCATCCCTACCCTTTTAACTCCAAATGTCACACATTGCTAAAGAAAATCTTTAAAAATACCTAAAATTCAGTCTGCATCACTGGATTCCTTCTAGACAGCAGCTTTCTGAAATATCTTCACCCTGGTATGCTGTGTACCCACTGAAGATCGTAAACAGCAGTAGAGAAAAAGGACAAAAAAAAATAAAAGAAGTGCCATAAAAATATTGAGCAAAAAAGAAAGGGAGAAGGATGTTAAGGGAAGTAAGACAAGCCAACTGTAATGAGGAAAGATGTTCTTACCCTGATATACTGGGGGCTTCTGATAAGAGTTCACACCTCAGTGGTGTGAAAATGTGTCAAGGTCATTGAACCCAAGGCATGCCTCTGCTAAATAACTGTTGCTTGCTTTGTTTGCCCAGCTTCCCCAGGACTGTGTAGAGTACAAAATGCATCCTGTGTGCTGGATGACCAGTGGGCCAAATTCCCATTGTTCACTGAGCAGCCAAAGAGCTCTCCCCTTGCTTTGCTCCCACATTTAAATCAAACCAACAGCCATCATTTCTAAACTTCATTATAAACATATGGGTGCCTCAGAATAAAGTTACGTACCGGTAGATGCACAAAGGAGGTGGTAAGCTTGTTTCTATCCATACAGGATAAACATGGCAGAGGGGAGGATGTGTGTGTGTGTGGTGGTGGGGAAACTGCAAAGCTCTGCCATCAATTAAATTAAATGTCAATCCCATCAACAGAAAAAAAGGAAAGGAAAATGAAAAAGAAATAAGATGTTCTTCCATTCTTTTTCATATTCTCTCAGCATTCCAGAATTTCTTTAGTGGAGATTTACCCTCTCCTCTCTTAAAAGAAGAAACATCATAAGATATCTGATTCCATGAGAATTTTTCAGGCTTATAATTATTCAAGCAATTTCTCATTTAGTTAAACAACTGCATATTTTAGAAACCTGGCATTCAGTGCTGTACATTATTCCTTGATGCTCTCAGAATATAAAGTTATGACTGTATGGAAAAAACCCACCACCCCCCAAAAAAAATCCCTCTCAAAACCTGAAACAAAGTAACTGTGCTTGAGAGATGCTACTTTTGCCTTTCTTTTCCTTGCCCTCTTTAGACAAATTCAACCTTGATATAATCCTGCCACTGCTGGCTGAAGCCCCTTTTGCTAAAGTCAGAGAGAATCCGAATAAGGTTTGAAAAAACCTGGGAATAAAAATAAAACAATCACCCAGCAAACAGAGTAAAAAGGAATTGCAAGCAAGTATTTGTATCAGTAAACTTGAAAACCATCATCTGCTGTCTTCACTTAATGTCAATAGTTACTCATGTCCACTTTCATAAATATCATCTTGTAACTGGCTTTTCATCCCTTTCCACACATGCCACCCCTCCCCCTCAACAAGCACTCAGTTGTAATATATGGGAAAATTGAGCTTGGTAAGTAAATTCCAGACTGTATTGGCCAATCTTAAGAGATTTCCACACAGTGTTAGCTAATTTGACCATTAAAGAAGTTATTCTGGTCAATGAATTAGTTTGTTTACAAGTAAAAGGAAGTAGTAACTGTGAACTAAAGTGCTATTTGAATATTCCTTATTTACAAACTCTGGTTCAGCAAAGCTTACACTGGTTACATTTGATTGGAACGGATTCTGTGGCGCAACTTGAGTACAGGTTATTTGTGAGTATCTAATTAAAATAACACACCTTACTAATAAACTGTAACACTGTACTCTTCTTCTTTTCCCCAAAATCTTTGAGAAAAAATATAAAATCCATAAATATACATACACTGTTGATATGCCTGAAGGCCAAGTGAATATACTTAGTGCTACTTGAAATAAGATAGTTCAATGTTGCTGAAATCTTACTGAAGTAGCTAGCAAAGGCCTGAGGACCAGAACACAATAAGTGTTCAAAACCATCTCACAATGTAATAATCAATGTGTAATATGAGCTAGGGGTTAGTTAAATAAAATGTGAAAGCTGTATTAATGAACCCTTTCGCTGTCCAACACAGCATTTCATTTTCTTTCATAGGCTGCATAATGCAGGGCTTGGGAATAAATTATAGATGAAACCCCCATCATATGTTTATAAATACACTAACATTAGCATTTTACTTCCTCATAAATCTGCACCAAACATTCAGGCACAAGATAGAAAGCCCTGTAAAACAATGATATATTCTCTGCTTGCAAGACTTGCCTAGTGGCCCATTCATTTTTACCGCTGTTCTTCAAACATTACTTTCTTCGCTCATGCCCCCTCATTTAAAATCCATTTTAATTTAAAGATGTTCGATGCAGTCCTAGTGGTACATTTACTCATCCTGGTTATACATCATGGAGCAGGGAAAAGAAAATTGTTTAATCTAGAGATACGGTTCACTGTGGTCACCACTGAACAGTGGAGTAATTACCAGATCAGCTCCGCTAAAAATGCACTCAGGGTGTTCTGTGACCTATCATCTTCTAATCTGCATAGTGAAGTATAGCTTCATAACTATAAATTGCTGACTTAATTAAAACCAGGACCTTTCTGTCATTTAATTACAGGGAGAAAGGTTATTGCTTAAATGCAATTTTCCAAATGTGATTTCTTAACAGTTATTAACTGCTTCACCATCATTTATTGTTTCAGATTTTTCAATTTGAAAATAGTCCCTGTGACAGAAGTAATGACTTCATGAAAAACTCAATCTAGATGGAGCTGAGCAGACCCATTTGTTTCTTGTAAGTGGAGCAGACAGAAAACTTGAAAATGTCACAGGAGGATCCTGTGATTGCTCCACTTTACAGGAGTAATTAAAAACCAAGAGGTTGTATTAAAGGTGAGGAGAGGAGGTTTATGACAATTTCAAGGTTTTTCCCCTTACCAAAATATTGTCTGTGCCTTTTCAACTCTGTTAGGAAAGGTTTGGATTAATAATTAATAGTTTATCCCGATCCAATACACAATACTAGTACCAATGCACTAAGAAAGCCTGTTAGCTCTGCAGTTTTCTATTCATCTGCCAAGAGCCACCTTAATTTGAAGATAAACAAGTTACATATAATTTTCCTCTGCATATAAAGCTTTTCATTTCCAAGAATTGTTGTTTCCATGAAGTGTGTAAGTGCATTTTAACTAAAATTTGAGTAGCTGCTCATTGTTTAAGACAGACCTTCTCATCCAAGAATGAAATTGATTCTGTGAGGCCACTTTTATACCAATCTGAGTCCCATGAGAAAAAAATCAGGATAAAAACCTCCCCTGCAGAGTGCTGCATGAAGTTCTACTTGAAGGACCAACCTGACCATTACAACCCACAGGAACAGCTAAAGCCTGAAAGTCCTCTTGCAGGGTACTGCAAATACAAGGCAAGGTCCCTCTCCCCAAAAAAAAGAAAAAAGGCAGAAAAAAGAGAGGGAAGAAAAAGAGGGAAAAAAAAGGAAAAGGAAGAGAAAAAAAAAGAGACAAAAAAAAAAAAGAGAGAGAGAAAAGAGGGAAAAGGGAAAAACAAGAGGAAAAAAATTTTAAAAAAAGAGAGAAAAACAGAGATGCTTGTTGTTGCCAGGACAACAATTTCTTGCTACCAATAAGAACACATTTTTAATCTGAATTTTCCTTGCATCCCTTTTGTCTAATTAACAGTCCTTCCAAGATATATGTGAATTTTACATGAAAAAGGTTTTGCAGATCAAGGGAAGCTTACTGTTCAAGAATACCATAGGAAGATAAGCTTTCTACCAGGCAGTCACACATCACTGATGGGGGCTTTAAGGTATCAGAAGAGGTGGCAGTGGATATGACAGGCAGCACTACAGATCCATCAATTTTAAACATCTCTGTGACCCCACAAGCATATTATAGTCTTCAATTCATTAATCCTTCACCACCTGCATTAGTGAGGAGAGAGCTGCTACCCCAGGACACTGGAGCTGAGGGATAGAGACCACATCCCCGTGGTCCAGAACCTTCAGCTCCAGGCTAGGGCCAGGAGAACAGAGAACTTCTTTCCTGAACAAACAAGTCATAAGGATTCCTTCTCTGCCCAATTTTCCAAAGCATTCCTCTGCATATGAACTAACTGTGAGACTGAAACTGAGTGGGAGCTGTTACTTAGTAGGCAAATTCTGTGAAGGAGTTTGGTGCAGATATTCATGGTAGGCACAGGGCTGGCTGCATTGCATGAGCCATGTGGTGATGTTTGCTCTCCCTGCAGCAACACAGCTGAGTATTACCCATTCAGAATTTGCTCTGCTTTTACTATTAACACAACGACCAAAATATTTTCAAACCACATGTCACCTCTGTTCCAAATTGCATTACTAAGTGGAATACAAGCTTTTGACTCTTCCCCCCCCCCGCTTTCTTTTATTGTGAGAACAAATCACGTTTTTGGTTAGTCACCAAACATATGTGGTATTGGTTTTGTTCCCTCACTGGTAGACTTGCATAACTTAGCAATGGAATCAAAACTGTAAACAGACAACATATGTGCATGTACGATGTGCAGTTTGCTTTCAGCTAATGATCAAGCACTCTGGGTTACAGTTTGCCCTTGGCAAGCATCTGTACTAGCATAGCTTGAAGCCTTACATGTTTACACTCCACACTGGCAGGGGAGTGGCAGTGTGGCACAGGAAATAGCATGAGGGAACGCGAATTATCTATTTTTGGACTCTGGAGATGGCCTTCGCAAGAATAAAAACTACAGGGAGAGAAAATCAAAGAGAGAGAGAGAGAGAAAGAAATGGAAGATTTTAATAGAAAAGGAGGAAAAATAAAATACAGCCACCGTAGGAAGAGAACAGGAAAAGGGACAGTGGGATACAGCCACATTCCTTGGAACAAAAATGCAGCAGCTCTGAGCAGAAAGCACCAGGCACAGGCAGTCTTGACTAGGACTCAAAATCTGGACTTTCCTGCCAGGCCAAAACATCTTAGAGATACACACTGTGGCCCTGCCTGCTTGTTTAGAGAGCAGTGTTTTTGCCAGTTTCATGGAATTCTATGGTAGGGCTAATAAATTACATGATTTTGGTGACCTTTTCCTTATGTAGAGGAAAGTCTCCCTTCTTGCCAAGAGATCTGTCAGAGTGCAGGATTATGTCCTAAACAGAACAATACACCTTCCACCCCCACTTCAAATTAAGCTAGAAATTGTACTGCAAGGACACCAGTGCAATTAGGGGAGTTTAATAACAATTTTCCAGTCTCACTTCTACACTCAGAAAACTTCTGTGTCCTTCCCCAATGCCAACAGCTACTCTACAGGTGGAGGAAGGAAAGCCAGTATCTCCTTACTATCACAACAATGCTGGGTGTGAGTTTTCATAAAGCCCTTATATTTGCACTGAACTTCAAGGAAACTGACATTTTCTAAAAGGACCCAAAACAAGCTTATAGAACATAATTATGGGTATCTTTTGTTTCCAACCCTTCTCAAATACTTTTTATCTCTGATGGCATTGTAGATGGGACTAATCTGAGAATCAGAGACCAAGCTCCTAGTATCAGAGGACAAGTCCCCTCCAAAGGAGAGAGAATTTTCCAGGCTTTGATCCCTCCTACCCAAGTTTAATTCACATGCAAAAGGAAGCAAACCTAATAAATTCCATGTGGCATTTTTTATTTCCTCTTGCAGCTGCCGAGGTTCACAAGGCAACAGGACACACAGCACAGTTCAAAGGATTAGAAGAATGAGGAGAGGAGAAGACAATGACAGTTACTTTACAAATACTTTAGGACTCAATTCAAGTCACTAACAACCCACTAACATCAAACCTGTCTCTTCTTTAACACCCAAGAGATTCTCACAGGTTTCTGCAAAGTAGATACTCTTTTAGTGAACACCAAAATAGTAAGGGATGCCCATAGGTCATTTAAATTCATCATTTTACCTTGGATAAGCTGGGGGGCACCAGTGACCCTCTCTGAAGCAAACTCCTCATGATCACATATTCAGAAATATGCAGTCCTGTTTCACAGACAGAATTGGCTTGATCATGTGAAATAAGACTCCCTTTAGGTGGAGTCTGCCAAAGCATGTGCTTACAAAAATCATCACGCCATGCTGTCTTATGAGCCTTCCATGTTTTCCTAAGAATATATACTCTCAGAGAAGCAACACATGGATTTCAAACCACACCATTATAAACAGGACATAGTGGCCATGCAGGTTAATAGCCTGAAAATATAGAATGAGCCCTTTTTGTAATCTCCTACGGCTTGTTCTTTTGATTAATTGAGCCCATTCAATTTCCATTTAAGACTATTAAGAAGTCTGTAGCTTTAGCTATTTTTGTCTGCGAGACTCAGCCTGGAGATTTCAGCAGCTTAACATTCTAGCTGCATGTCACTGCAACCATTGTCTCTTGTCACAATTCTAATTCTATGTTCTGATAATAAAATTTCATTAGTGTCTGCACATCCTTTGCCTTACCTTTGAAGCACTGTCTTGTGCTGAAACGATTAGCAGTACTTTACGTCATATCACTTGACTGTTTGACAGCCATTGTGAGTGAGCTAAACGGGGAGAAATTAAAATTTCTGACAATTTCCATTACATCTAAATTGCTGAGAAATTAAGGGATATTTACTTTTACAAATATTAAAGGTTGTTTAAAATGTAAACTGACTTCATTTTATTAGTAGATTCCACAATGTGCTAATTCAAAATGACTACATGGCCTTATGTGAATAAATTACCAACTCATTTTCCAAAAGCGAAGGACATTTCCTCCAGGCTGCTTTTTGACTGTGTCAGTAGAAAAAAAAAACAAAAAAACTTATGAATATTTCAGAACAGAAGATATTCCTTGGTGCCTGTATTCCGTGCTTCATTTTAACAGAATGATGAGGTTATCCCTGTATGATATGATTTTTTAAACAACTTAACAAAAAACATGCCATGAAGCATTGAGTTTATCACATGACATTAATTTGTCTTGGGAGGGCCCCTCCCTGATCAATGTCTTGAGCCCAGCTAATCCAGACCATCACAACCCACATGCCTGTCCATACAATGACTGAGCTTAATTTTGAAAGTAATTTAGATTTTTCTGTTCCTGAGGATTTACATATTTGGTGTCACAGTTTCTTCCATGATTTGGTGTTTCCTGAAACCTAAGTGGTCATTGTCCCTGCAGACTCCAAAGGGACACGAGCAAAAGAGATGGTGAGATGTTTAGCACACCTGCACAGGCTTGTGTGGTGTCACCAGTCAGAGGTCAGACACAAATACATTGCTGAAGTCTTTTATTCCTTTAACCACCCAGAGCTGCAGCTCAGTTGTGGTGATTTAAAAGCTGAGTTAGCACAGCTGCCTAGAGTTATTTAGGTTTCAGGTTGGGAATGAGCATGGTTAACAATGTCATGACTTTTTTTATCTCAGCTGAAGTATTATGGGGTGACCAGATGCTCCTGTACAGTTTGAATTGCAGCCAAGAAAATCTAGTCATGGTTCCTCTACTCTAAAACCTTTCCTTTGATTCCCCAGACCATCTTCCACACTACCATTCTTTCCAGACTGATGGACCTTCATTTCATCATTTATTAGGGTTTTTCACCTTGAATTATTTCCGAGACTCTTCTTGGTGTCTAATCACAGTTTTCTTCACAATTTTTTTAAAAGCTCTCTGCACAAGGTCCAAAGACAAACACTGCTCCTGAAAGTCCCAGTGCTTTGCCTTGTAGATACCTCTTTTATAGACTCCATTGTAGACAGCATTCACATGATCATTCCGGGATGAAACCCCGAATGGCTGTTCACAGTGTGCTGGCATGTTGAATACAGCTTATTCTACAAAGTCCAGCCCCCACAAAAGGGGCATAATACTTACCTACCACATAGGATGTGGTAAGGCTTAATTTATTAGTGCTGTAAAGCATTTTAGACCTTTAGAAGAAGGGTGTTACGAAAACATAAAGCACTATTGCCATAAAACATTTGTCTGGCTGAAAGCTCTCACTGGTCTGCTTGAAAAACAAAGAGGGTTGTGGGGAATAAGTGTCTTACCAAGCATTTTCCATTAAGAAAAAAAGTACTGCTTTCATTTATTTGGTGTCAGCATACATATTCTAAGACTCTTGGTGATGGAGAAGGAGGAAGAGCTGTAAGTCTATTGCATGAAGCATTACTATTTGATTAAAAGATTACTAGGACATGGAAAAGCACACAAGCTATTTCCCATCACCTAAGCACATTTACCAAGAGAAGCAGATCTGCAAATGCAGGAACTTTAAAAACTTTAAGTCCTTCTGATTAAAGCAATTCATTATGAATAATGCAAACTGTGTAAGAAATGCTGTGCAAGGATGTGAAAACGAAGAAAGATTACAATATTTTTGATGGCTTCATTGTTGGCAACTGTTTTCTTTGGTTGGGATTTTTGAGAAGCAAGAATCCCAGCAGTAAATGCAATCATGTTCACTGGCTGCCACCAAAGCTCACTGTGTCTGAAATTATTTCTTACATGCTTTGCTGAATCAGGACTCCAGTACATGAAATATACTTTGATCTTGACAGTGGTTCAAGTCTTTTCCTTAAAGTCAAAGCCTATTTTGGTTTTTTTGCTTTGATGCACCATCAAGCTCATGCACATTCTTTGTCAAAATATATCCATATAATAGGGTTATAATAAATAGTTCTTTTAACAGTTCATTTAGGATTCCAAAATGATGAGGTTTGCAAAATGCAAAGAAAAATCACACAGATTTTTTTAATGCAAACAAACTGTAACTACCCCCAAATTAATACTACAACTGGAAGAAAATTAAATCTGAGATAACTTTACGTGACCAAAAGGCTTTGGGGCAGCACACTGCAATATGCTAAAGACAGACTCATAACTCCAAAGCTGCATTTGGGACTCAAATCACATATGAGTGGCACATTTCAAATGTTCTTCTTCTTAAAATAGATATGTACTTACCAGATGCTAACAAATGGCTACTCTGTAAATGGCTAAAGAAAGATTTCTCTTTGTTCATATTTCATTTTCTTTTTCATTCTATGTCATGTCCAGCTCCTGCTCATTTGCTACTGAGTCAAAAATAGAGTTATTCCATGAGAAATGTTGATATTTTTGATCTGCCCAGAAGACAACACAGCATGTGACAGCACATATTTCATACACGATTTTCATTGAGGTCACTAGAAACCCCCATATAGGTGTTCATAATTTGGGCACTACATTTCAATTCCAAGAATCAGAGGTTGTAAGTCTCAAACAGACCTTTAAGACCCTGGGCTGCCCTCCAGCAAAAAACCCCCATCACAATATTCCTCCAGCAAACTGGAAAGATTGAGAGGAACATCTCAACTTTTGGGAATATACTTAGATCAAACTTCCAAACCTCTTCCAACAATATAAGAACAGAAGTAAAACTGGCAGGTGCATCTTTTGCTATGTCCTATAACATAAAAATCATGGGCCACTTAATTGAAGTGATTGGAAGTCAAGAAGATAATCTAAATATATATATACAGCCATTCTGTGAAGTCTGCTATTTGCAGCTGGATTTCCAAAAGTCTGCTAGGAAACTGGCAATAATATCTAAAACTAAAAAGCACAAAATGAGCTTTACTTTAAATTCTGATGACATTTAAGACCGGAATTGTATCCTAGAACACAGCTACAGGAACAAATTATTGCAATACTTAGGTGAACTCACTGTGCAAAGACCAGCTGCATAGCAACCTGTCTGTGCTCTGCTCCCCCTCACTGAAATTGTGCTGGTGCTGCTCTATAAATACACATAAATGTATAGATAAAGGTATACTAACTCCATACTTTTCCCTGCTGCACAGCAATGTGTAAGGGTGCCTGAAGAAGGGATTATCCTCATGATCACATCGACAGACATTGACCTCAGGGCACTTACACGGAGCTGCTCCTTGCCAGTAAAACCATGGCTTGCTCTAGGTTGAACATGGGATATCGCTACCAGGAAAATGGCAGCACTAAGCTCCCAGGGAAGCTGCAGAATTTGTGTCTGTGTGATACCGCTCAGCAAGTGTCTGCCTCAGTGATAGCAGATCTCTGACAAGTTTCTAAACCATGCAAGGGTGGGCAATTCTGCCCCCAGGGCACAGCCTTTCCCCTGAAAGTATTGTTTACATAAATAAATTTAGCCCCCCACTTGGCTGGAGTGCTGCCTGCCCCTTATCACCAGTCTTACAGTGTCATTTCTGTGTTTGTTTCACGTAGACTAACACATTTAAGAAACCTCCCCCTTTAATTGACTTTAGCCTTGAAAATTTCGATCTTAACAGAACATTTTCACTGATTGCATAGTGGCAAATGGGAGATTGTCACTTGTTTTTAAAGTGCTTGCTTTTTACAGTGAAGAGCATGAAGTGTACCAGCAATGTTAACCTTCTGGAAACACACAATATTTAAATTACACTGCTCAGAGCACAGTAATTGAGCCAAACAGACATAAGTTCACATCCACTGAGCTTTCAACACAGCAAATGCTGCCATCAATCCCTCTCAAGTGCCCAAAGGATGGTTCATATGCCCAGAATGCTGTGTATTTTTTTCCCAAATCTAGCTGTAGATTTAATAAACTAAAAACTTCCTGTTACAAATCTTACCTCAGCCATGTAATCTAGGGATAGTCAGATTATTGGCTAACTCAGACCTCTCTAACATGCCTAGCTAAAACCTTGGGTAAACAAGGTAAACTCAACACACTTTCTTTGCCACATTCTTGAGCGAGCAGACTGACAGGAGCCTGTGCATAGACATGATTGTACATTTGTTTAACTGCCATGTTTATAAAAAGTCTCCAACTTATTAACAAGCATTTGAAGAAGACATTAATCAGTCACTTCAGAGTCCTCTATTTGGTTATGAGCTGTGCCTAGTAACAGAAACAAGACTTTCTACAAAGACTGTCATGATGCCTCATCCTTCAGAGGTCCAGATTCCTGCTTTTACTACGTTACTTGGAAACAGAAGTATAGTAAAGGATGACCCACTTGCCTACTGAATTCCTCACAAAAATATACTTTTTTCACCCCTTTTGCAATTTTCCAAACATCTGAATCTACTTTGCACTCACATAGGAATATTACAGACACCAAAACACTGAGTTGCCACACAGCTGTTGCTGCCGGATGTCTCAGCCTGGGTGCTGCTGGATTCTAAGATAACTGAATCTAATATTCCTAGAAAGGGAAGGACTGTCCTGCCTGTAAGGTAAAGCCAGGGCACATTCTTACTTGTTACATACCATTGCAATGACTCTGGCATCAGAGGTACCTACTAAGATGCTTTATACTAAGGAAACGATTCCAATTCCAGCTATTTAGTACTAAGTGAAACATCATATATATCTATATGGGTCTATCATAGGTAATTTCTAATGTGTAGATATGACCTATGCTCATATTTCAAAAGACATCAAGAAAAGCAGCGGCTACATTGTTCCCTCTCCTCTTCATTTTGTACATCTTGCACTGAGTTTCTGGACTTACTGCACTTTGTGGCAGTTGTGACATTTTAAGTTCTTGTGGGGTAAAGTGTAACCTCTGTGGAGAACCTGCATATGGCACACGAACCACTATTGTGCCTCCCTCATCTTCAAAGCAAGGTACATTCACCCTGTCTGAGAATATCAAAAAGTGCTGTGCTCTCCCAGCTGGGTTACACAGGCACAAAGCAGATCAGGCAGAGACACAGGCAAAAACATTTACTCATCTAAGAAATCCAAACATCCTTTTAAAAATTAAGGTCTAAACTCTCTTTTGAGAGGAAGCATATTATATTAATGAATAAAATAAATACCTTTGCTATGTGTTCAGAACGCGTGGTTAAGCATTTTTTGGTTTAAAATATTTTAAAATCTTGCTTCACTGATGAATCCAACTCTCAATGTGCAGGAAATGAGCACATGCTCAACATTGTCTATTAAGTGTCCTATCAGCCTATCAAAATGACATATGGAGGCTTAATAACAGATTTTTTATAAAAATTTTATAAGTCCAGGTGTAAAACAGATGCTATGTCACAAATACAAAGGGTTTCACAGTGTCAGCTGAAGCCTGCTTCACTGGCCTTTTGCAGAGCAGGTATCTTGGAGGAAGCTTCATCCATCTCAGATAATGCCTGAACTTTAATTCTACTTGCTTTGGAAACAAAGTATATCAACTATCCCCACACTCCCCCAAACTAAATAACAGCACCTTTTCACTCTACTTCTACCTGTGCATACTATATCCTACAAGAAGGCATAACAACACATACATGCATGCACTCTCAATTTCACATTTCTAATGCATGAATCTAAAAAATCCTCACAAACAAAGTGTTTGGAATCTCATTTCAGAGGCAAGTTTTGCTGTTTTGAGTCCCTCCCTACTCCCAAATGCAATGCAATATGTCACACTGTAGGCTAACAAACTCTTCTAAAATAAGATACTTGGGGAGGTAGCGATCATTGCAACTGTAGAGGAAGAAAAGTTGATGGTCTAGATCCTGATTCAGCAACATCCACATCAACTAAAACAAAACTGTTGTTGAAAACAGGCATGAGCTGAAGTATCTTGCAGAATTTGTCCTTAAATATGTATAAATTATATATATATAAAGAAAGCCTTTAGACATAAACTCTTTTTCTGCTCCAAAAGTACCCTCATCTCAAAGTAATTCTGTGGTGTAAATAAGCCTTACTCCTGATCACTCTGCTCATCTCAAACTCATAAAAGCAGCAGCATAATTTAAGAAAAAGTACCTTAATACATCGGTTATCACCCTGTCCTTTTTACAAGCATTGTCAATTAAAAAATCTCATTTATTTTCATTCGTATTCTGGGCAGACTTGTATGTACTGTTCTCATTTCTAATGAGAAAAAAACCTTCAAAACACGTAAAGTCACTCTCCTCAGTTTAGAATAAAACCATCTCAGGAACCTTAGTTATACCTTTGCCTTTGTAACTTCTTCTTCACTGAGAGCTCTTGAAATCAAATGCTAGTAAAAGCAAAAGATTAGTGCTGTTATTATTATCAAGCACCTACAGGGTGTGCAAATTTACTTAGCGCTTTACAAGCAGAGATAAGATATCCTTAGAGTCAACATAAGAGATGACAAACACAAGGACCGCAAAGAAGTGAGCGTAAAAGGGAGCACGAGGTGCAAGAGGGCGGAGTGAGACGTGAAGCGGGTCCCGGTAGGGCAGGGCCGGGGGGAGCCGCGTCCTGCCCGTCCGACAGCAGGTGGGGCTGCTGCAGTGCGGGCTCGGCGGGCTCCCAGGGAGGGAGGGAGGGAGGAGACGGAGGGAGGCTCGGGAGCTCCGAACTCACCTGCGGGAACTGACGGCTCCAGCTCAGAACCGCAGGACAAACGGCCCGGCTTTCACATCACTTCTTTCATCGCTCCTGTTGGCCTCGGCAAGCTTTACCCAAATCCCGAGTGTTTTTCTGTGTGTGACTAAAACACTGACACAGAAAGATCCAGGCCAGACACCTGTCCCAAATCTGGATCACATCTCTTGTGGCAAAGCTCCACTGGCTAGTGACACACAGTCAGTCTACATCTATGGGGAGCACACTTGAAGGACTCCTGAAAAACTTCAGTGCAATCTCATTTAGAACACATTGTAGACCAAAGCAAACTATTTTTAATACAAGGGCCATCTCCATGTGCAGGTCATTCCCATTGCCCTATCAAATTTAGGAGCATGTAAAAATGATGCTCAAAGTAGAATGCCAGTAAAAGTCCTGAGGACAAATCTTATTAGCTGAAAGACTGAGATTATTTTCAAGTCTAAAGGTCCAGTTATGCTGGACTGAACAGGAAGCTGAGCTCTTTTTCAGGAATGAGAATGGGCACAGAAAGGTGGTGCCTGGTTTAGCACCCCAAACCCACCTGCAAGGATGACAGAACCAAGCTCTAGGCTTCAGGAGGCAGGCAGAGCTCAGTGAGAAGCCCTGGCTGGCAGTGCCGAGCCCAGGCGCTCCGTTCAGCTCTGCGGGCCCTCATTAGCCTGACAGCTTACATAAGCCACGCCACGGGGTGAGCCAGGAGAGCCCCAGGGATCGCTCTGTGGCAGGTAACAGCCGCGCATCGTCAGGCGGGCTTTGAGGCCCACTTTTCATGCTCTATTTCTACCACTTCTGAGCCCGTGGCAGGTTGTTCTGCAGCATGACACAGCCTCTGCCAGCACTTTGTCTCTTCCACAGTCAGGCACCGTGGGATGGTTTCAACAGTTCTGGTCATCATTTTTCTGGCATCAGCTCATACTTCCAGCACTGGAGTGGAACCACTGCTTTGTCCCCAACCCTCCTCTGACATAAAGTTGCTTTAGATAGAGCCAGTCTTCTCTTTGTTTGCCTCATTTTCCATCTTTAGTCTCTTAGCATTGGTTCCATATGTGCTGAGGATGTGTCTGGATGAACATTCATATTGCTCATGCAAAACGCTATCCCTGTGTCCTGCTAGCTAAAACAAGTGCATCCCATCCACAGCAGCAGGGTACTCAGGACAAGCTGAAAAACCCACCCAAGGCACAGAATAAACCTGTGACAATTCTTGAACTCAGTCATTGCTAAGTAACCATTCATGTGAAATTATTAACAGCTATCTCAGGGTATCTCTGCAAGCAGCAGTTGCAGTGTCAACATACTTTGAGATATACACACAAGGTCTCTGGAGACTTTATAACTTGGTTGCTGGCCAGTGCTGCTGCCTCCTTACTGCTGCTATTACCTCTGATGGTTAAATTAAGACAGGCCAACATGCTACAATCACACCTTCATTCTGTCGGGCAGACCTATGGAGATAAAGACAGACCCAAACAAAAAGAGTCCCTGATCACAGCGAGAGACAGATGCATAAAGACAGGCCAAACTGTAATTTTTCCAGAGAACCTAATAATTCCACTCTTTGAAGAGCAGCACACAGAATCAAAATATACAAGAGTGGGGCTGGCCATGTCTCAGACACTACTGAGGTAGTTACAGCTGCTTCTTAACAAGTGCACAGCACCTCATCAGACCCAGGGTCCCTGCCTGCCAGCCACAGGACAGCAAGGGGATGCAGGGAGCAAGAACAGTAAGAGGGCATGATGCCAAGTTAGGAACTCCTTGACTTTTTTTCCTTTTCACTGGATGATGCCACCTTTCCTCACCTTTCTACCACCTGTGCGATGCCCCTGTGCAGGGCCATGCACAACTCCCTGATGACCACAGGGTCTGAACTTGGAGACACAGCATGGTTTTCCACTCACACAGGAAGAAATGGTCAGACAGAAGCATGAGGGACAGCCAAAAGAAGAAATAAACAGTCACTTTCAGAAGGAAATCAGACAGAAGAAAGCACTGCTCTTTACCCAGCAATTTTTGCACTCCCAGTAAAATGCCTGGCTTCAGCAGAGCACTCCTCTGGGAGAGGAGGAAGAAGTTGCTGTCTGGAGGATGGTAAGCGCTAGAGACAGAGCTTCAGATTTGCATACACCCTCCTTTGACCAGCCTCTGCCTCGCAGCCTTAGCAAATGTGCTCCCTCCAATACATGGCCTATTTTCTCACTGACTTGTGTTGCACTAGGACTGCAAGAAGCCTCTGAAACCAGGGGGCCTACTTCTCCCCCACAGCCATTTTTACACCAGGTTAGTTTCATTTTTCACAGCAGGCTTAGCCCCAGTTTGCACTTTGCTTGAGAGCAGCATCTTTCCAGATGCAGCAATGCTGAATCAGTGTCAACATTCTTTCCAGAAGCATCATTCCAAATAGACGCCTACCCCTCACAGCAGAAGGGCACACTCTTAAATGTGGTAATTAACAGGCAGCACTACAACAAATGCTGTAAACATTAATAACATGAAATCTTTAGTAGACTTCTTGCATCTGCTGGTAGAGGGTTTGTTTTTCATGGGAGACAAAGCAGTGACTGTGTGTAAATTATGCTCATGTCAAGTGTTAAAATGCAATAATGCACCACCCTAGAACATGCATAGAAATGACTGCTTTGCTAAGTATTTTGTACTAAAAGCAGTAACCTAATCATCAAAGTAAAGCTGAATGGGCTTTTACACACCCTCATCACAGGAGCTCTTACATGTTGTTATTTGGAATCAGCAATTCACATCTCCCACAGAAAGCCAAGACCAAAGGGCACAGAGAAATTTCCTCACTCACATCGGATGAATGCCTGCAATGAAGCCCAACTATACCACCTAGAATGAAGTCCACACTTAGTCCCTGCAGCAGTCAGGGCCACCAAACAACAGAAGTGGCTGTCCACTCTCGATCCAGCCTGGATATTGCTAGCTCTACCTGTGATGGACAAGGAGCCTCACCTGTGGACAAAATTCCTGTAGCATTACTGCCTCAGGACACTCCAAACTCCTTTGTGCACTACGTCAATACAGAAAGCTAAGATGAGGTCTTTGCAAACAGAATTTCTTCCTTCTCATCATTTGTGCTTTGAAGCAGTGAAGAAGAATGTCACAGTCTAAACCCAGTTTCTGGTGAAGAATCTGGTCTGGTGGAAGGTGTTCACACTAGGCTTTGGAGCTAGATGATCCCCTAGAGGTTCCTTTCAACTCAAACCATTCTATACTTCTATTGCTCCATGATTTGCCAATGCAACAGCTCTCTTCCTCCAGATGTTTTGTCCTATTTCTCTAACTCTGTCCTCTGGAGTTGCCAGCTCAGGGCAGAATTTCTGTCACTTACCTTCTGGGGAAACCCCTGCTGGGAAGGGTGAGGTATGGTTTGAAAACTGGCCCAGGCAGCATCTGACATTTCCTCACTGAGGTCACCCTCACAGGGGGAAGATGACTTTGGCTGGAGCACTGTGTGTTCTGGCTAACCCAACTGGCAGACAAATTCCCAGGGACTCCTGGCAGGGTGACCCAGAGCAGCCTGCGGCTGCACTCCCATATTCAGGAAAGTCTGGGGCAGAGACACTGAGTCCAGTGCAGAGCCCAGCCTTCAGTGCCCCCATAAAAGCCTGAGCCAGCTTACAGGGAGGTTGGTGCCAAGGCTCCTGTACGAAAAGGAATCCAGCTTGTTCAGAACAGCGTCTTCTGTGTCATTGCCAAACCCCACAGGATCTTGGGTCCAGTGTTAGTCATGCTGCTGGTAGTAGTACACATTTATGGGGCCTGTTGTCGAGGATCTGCCATTTACTGCTTTGTTCATTCAAGAAATTCAAGTTGGCTTAATCTTATCGTGTTAATAGATCTAAATATGGACATAAAGAACTTGAGCATACATAAGCACAATGAATATGAGTCTCTCATTCATTCCTACACAGTACACGGTAAATTGCCAGTGCACCCCTTTCAGCTTACTAACATCTTTAGACTTGGCCTCACAAAGATTACACTCCCCACTCAGCAATTCAACCTCCTTCTAACACTTTTAAAACAGAGGAAAGGCCAAGACCTCTAGAGAAGATGCCAAAGATTGAATGCTTGGCCCTGGAAGCAGACAAACTGCAACAGCCAGCAAAGCAAAGCAAAGCAAAGAGGCCATGCCAACAGTGGTGCTCTCAAGGAAAGGAAGTACAGTTTCTGTTCTGGCATCCACAGCACCCAAACACTTACACACACAATGCAGGTCCCTGCAAGGCAACAGCGAGTATCTGCTTGGAAAGGGTCCTTGCTACTTGGAACTTTTTCAGGCTTTCTTTAAGCTGTGGCTTTTCTTAGGATTCCCTCACCCTTCTGGTCATTATGGAAAAAACAAAATCGCTGGAGCCCAGGCTCCTGCACTTACTGGGCCCCAGGAAGCTGAAACAGCTAAGAGCTGGAATATACAGGGTGATACTTTGTTTTCTTTCTAACAAGAAAGAACTTTCACTCCCCTCCAAACCACAGTAAGCCCACATCAGGAAATGAGCATTTGCAAGGCTGAAATCTCAACATCGAGCATTATTTAAATTTGTAGGGCTATTTAATGTTCATCACACATTTGATCCTAACAGTGCAAGTGATTTTGTATCAGAACATTTTTTTTTCCACTTCAACAAGGAAAACTGCCCCTCCAAATATAAGCACTGCTTGTTATTTTGAGGCAGTGAGGCAAAACATACAGCACATAGACCACATTTGGCTTGCTTAGCAGATGTCTACAGATCACTTGATGTTAATTTCAACATAAAAGCTATTATATTTCTGGCCATGCCCTATTAGTTGTTAAATAATTATTTATGCTTGGCAGATAAATTCTAGGAACCTTGAATAAAGCCCATCAACCTTACTAAACTAACCATATTTGACACAACAGTTTTCACTCACAGAAGACCCAAGATGTAATGTTTGTTGCCTGTATGATTCTGTTTCACAATCTAAAGGGTAATCCCATATTTACATTTAAATGTAGACTGCATACAGGATGTGTTCCAACACTGCTTCACAGGCAAAGAATGAGCTTCTTTGGTTCACTGACATTTGCAACTATACCGTAGCCAGTTTCAGTTCATAACTCAGTTTATCTAAATCTCCACTTCACAATTCTGGCACTGGTTAATATGTTTTTCCATAGGTGTTTTGGCTTTGCCTATCTACTTTGCCTGTACCTGTCACTGGTTAAGCCCTGGTGTGCTGCAACCTTGATGGCTACAAAATGAAACAATAACTGGAAATGTAGACTTCCCTTAATTAATAATTTTAAGCAGCTAAGCCAACTTACAGGAGTGCTATTTATACACATTCAAAACTGCAGTTGTTGTGTATCCTGCTTGAATGGTTTGTAAATTCCAAATAGCCAATCTACAACAAAACTTGGAAAAGATACTGAGTGCAAGGCCCTGTATGAAAGGCTTTCAACCAAGTCCTTGGACATTCATATGCTGTTGTCTGAAGAAATTTAGTTGATGTGTTGTCCTTTGAGAGCACATTTTAGTGTAATTGCAGTTTTTTTGTCCTTAACAGACAAGTTAGACTTATAAATTTGGAAAAAATAAGGAATTTGAACACTCCACTGAGGAGAACTCATTCAATATGTCTGTTTCTATTTCATCTGTCTGGTTAAAGGAGCACAGCTTCTCTGTTATCATAGTAATGTACATTATGCCTGCATTTAAGTTTATGTGCAGTTTATGATTTTGTGTGATAAATAAAAATTAGTGATGCAAAAAGGAGCAAAAGGAATTCACATTGCTTCGCGTATACTGCACTTCCTGCCCTAAAAGCTGTGTGGCTTTGCTTTGCATCATCGACAAAATAGAGCTACTAAGATGCTTTCAGCTGATTTTGGTGGACATTGAACAGACCCCTTTTGCCCTAAGAAAGAGCTAGGAAAGAATTCCGAGTCCCTCCGTTCCCCTGGATACTGCCATTCCAGGCTGTGCTGCAGCTACAGCACTTTTGCATCTCTCAGCCCTGTGATGAGAAATCCTGCCTACACCCGACCTTTGCACCTGGAGATTTTAAGCCTGGGTTAAAAATGTTCAGCGAGAGCTGTGGGCTGCGTTTCACTGCTGCAGCCAGCAGGCAGAGGTCGTGACCAAAAGCAGGGTTTATTGTAGGGTTAGTTTTACAATTTTTATTAATGACAAGCCAATTTCTCTCCACTGATGTCTGTGATAATGCAATGTATCCTTGAACTTCATGTCATAAAGTAACAAAGGTGAGCAACTGGTGAGGCAGAAAAAGTGAGGAGAAAAGACTGTAAATAAAATCATGTATATCAAATAATACTTCACTGTTCAACAGTTGCCTTTTTGACATATGAATTTATGTTACTATTTCCTTTTCTTGTTGATAACACATACCTACTTGTTAAATAGAAACTGCCCAGCTGGCTAATACAGCAGGGCTTCACATGCTGGCAGGTTCCCTTAGTGTGGTTAGCTAGAAGCAAACCAAAAAATGTGGAGACTATGCAGCATGGAGGCAGGCAGCACCCTCACTAAAGCAGGGAACCAGAGTCACTAAATCCAACACTAGCCCTACATGTGGCATTAACCTAGACAGATCTTTTCTCATGCACGCTTTTTTCCCTGTGTTGGAATGGTATTGCAGCTCTGAGGGAAACTTTGCAATGTCAGCAGATTCTGGATGAACTTTTAAGATCTTCAATTGCTAGAAGTTTCATTAACGGCTCACACCATTGCTCAGTCATTCCTAGGTTGCCTGCAGCCATTTCATTTTTAAATTTTAAACATTGTTAATCATACCTCACTCTGTGAATAATAGCAATAAATCAAAACAATAGAGAGATATACTTTCACAACCAAACCACCAGGAAACAAAAATTATGCTGGTGTTGATCCCCACTACCCCCTGGACTTACTTAGGAAGAGGTCAGTTCACTCCTGAAGAAGACACCCTAGCCATGGGAAGCAGAGCACTGGATAACTGCCGTCAGGTGTTTTCTCTGACTCTGGTACTGGTTAGTCAATGAAACTGGCCGATGAGCAGGGTTCCAGTAGGTCTAGCAGTGCAGCTATTACAAATTTTATTTTGAAGAAGCATGTATTTAACTTGCCAGGGCCTTAGTTACGCTATCCCTGTAATTCCAAGGCACCTATTGTTCTCTTTGATGTGATTTGGGTTTTAAGGAGAGGCCATTCTCAGACAATCACATGCTGAAAATAGAAATGACAAAGAAATATCCATTACATGCAAAGTAGGCAGACAGGCAAGACCTCCTGCAGATAATTAGGTTCAATAGTTTCTGTCAGATGATTAAAAAGCCTGACCTTATAGAATTCTTTCTGGTACAGTTCGTTTTTCTTAGTCAGGCACCATAACAGGTGGTTTTCTCTGAAAGAAATACTCCAGTGTAAGTCAGGGGTGTCCATAACTTCAAGTGCTGTTGCAAGGTTTAACAACAAACTGGATTACCTGGACATGGGAACCTTTCAAATTCCGCTGCCATCAACAGCTGTGCTTGAGAGGCTGGCAAAGCTGAACAGTGCTGTTAGTGTTACCACCAGGCAAAGTACTGAATTGTTAATTCACTGGGAAATTAGAGGGGAAAAAATTAAACTTTACACTCTGGGATTTGCAGGCAGACCTGTAGAGTGGCAAACCCTCCTGTACAGGTATCAAGGGGTACAGAGTAGGAGAATTTTAATCTCCAGTTAATTAATACTCTCTATGTCTACCACCTCTAGTACAAATAAAACTTCTCAGTGATTTTAATAATTTTGTTTGCACTCCCCACCATGGTTCTGTTCGAGACAGACCATGTTTTTATGATGAAGACTATTCAGTGCTGGCCCATTGAAGAGCACAACCTGCTTTGGGGTCATGTACCTTACAAACTGGGATCTAGCTGTGCCTGTGGCTGCCTGCACCAGCCTTTCTGTAACTCTCAACAAATCTCCACTCCCTTTTATCAGGGTATTTCCTCATTTAAAGGCTGGGGCAGTGCAGCTTTCAGTAATCAGGAACTTCAGCACCGATTGCAGCACTAAAACCGCATTCTTGCTATTTAACTCCAAAGCAAAATGAATTCAGCAACAATTTCATTCTTCACCAAAAAAAAGCAAAACCTTATTTAACCAATTTCCTTGCGTGCTTGTTTTATATCTTTAACAAAAGACTCTAGTTACAGGTTAGAGGCGTATACCTTATTTTCATACCTCCAGGGCTCTAAGGTTACACAAGAACTAGCGTATAAGCAGATCAGCTCTCCTACAGATTTTTTTTTTTGTTGCTCTTGCTTATGACCAAACAAGGGATAACTGTTACCAGCTCCTTCTCTGCTATTTCCTCATTTCAGTAACAATGCATGGGCCCTGATAAGTATTCAGCTACAGCAGTGTCTGCTTTGAGCAACAAAGCTGCTCTCCCGTATCTTCCATAACTGATTTGAGGATGTTTACACCTCAGCCCAAACGTCTGTGGCTACAATTCCACCCCCACATGCTCCTACTCCATGTTTGCAAATGCAACAACTTGGGTTTAAGCACAACACGGCCCAGCAGTGTATCCAAGTCTCTAGACTTTTATGCCCTACATACACTGTGGAATTTCCACTGTGCATACAAAATTATTTATGACAGAAACACCGAAGGACCATCCTCCCCCTCCCTCTGTGAATACCAATGAGAAACATAGCAAGAGGTTTTCTTTTGCTTCCCGATCATAGTGAGGAAAGGACATTTTAAACCAACATGTTTTGGGGGAGGGAAAGGGAAAGTCACTGCAAAATATTGAAGACCAGGGGTGCAAGTATATACTTGTATTAACATCTCCCATCCCTGGAGCTGCAGTAATTTGCATGACATTATCTACCTGGGATGTTGCTATGGTTATCACCATACATAAGTAATTACCAGGGCAAATTGCACATACAGCACACAGATTCATGCTGTCAGAAGCAAAGGATCTTTTTATACACTTGAAAGTGTACATGTTCAAAAAAACACTAATCACAAAGATTCCTGATAAGAGAAAAACTTCAGGAGTGCTCCAAAACTGTTCTTAACTACACTTATTGACCCCTTAAGGACCAACTCAGACCATGTCCAAGTGAAGAAAGACACTGCACAGGCTCAGTAGAAAACCAGCAGAAACAGTCACCAGTAGTAGTAAGCAGAAACTAATCAGTAGGAATAGTAGAAACCCCCGCCAAAGAGTTTACAGGATAAGCAGATGAGAAAGGCAAAGAGAAGGAGAAGTGGTGTATCATACAAAGGAAACGAGATTGTCAGCCTCATAGATAGCACAGGCCATGTTTATTTTGGGTTGATTATGTCGTGAAGCTTTCTTCTGGCAACTAGGCACAAAAAGATGAATAGAAGAGAAGGAGGAGGGAGTGATGTAGACTGCACCCATGCTAGGAAAAAGACAATGCTATATGGTGCTGTGATGAAGCAGCTAGTCAGGACAAGCCAAAACCAAGTCTAATCAAAGTGGTTCTCTGAAAGTTCCCCTATTTCCTCTCCTACAAAGTTTCTGCTGCTATTTGCAGGCTGGGATCTGACTGTGCTCTGAGCTCTTTCCCACAGGAGCTGAGACAAAAGTTACAGTCCATCCACACTTGTACACCCAAGCTGAAGGGAGCAATTAACACCCAGCAGAATTTGGATGAAAGTACAAACACAGGGTATCTAACGCTAGGTCATACAAAGTAAATTAGACGTTAAAAGCTCATTTTGAAATACTGATACTGTTACATTTTCAATAAAATACAGCTGCACTGTAAACAAACAGCTTGAGCTGCAATCTATTGGTGTCAATGAAAACTTTCCAACAAGTTTGAAGAAGGCGCTCTGTGTCCTCAGGAAAAGACAAAGCTCTAAAAAATAGTGCTGATACTGTGACCTGAGTAAACCACATTAGGCTAACTGGAACATAAAATATAACTCTGGAAAGCACAAAATACGTTTCTATAATTTAATTTGAGGTGGCACACACAAGTCTCATGTCCATTCAGACCAACTATATTTTCTGTGTACAGAGAAATATTGCAACCAGTCCTGATTTAACAAGGTGTAGTAGAACTGAGGAGAAAAAAATGTTATATTTTCCATTTGTAGCTTCTCCTAAAAACTAGCTCTTCTGTTCACTGAGAAATCATCTGCTTCTCTCAGACATGTATTTTTACTTCCTAGTAGTACTAGGATACTATAATGCCATCAAGTATTTTGACTATTTTAGCAGATACAACTAGAAAAACATACTGATAGAGGTATGCTCTGAGATGAGCTTTGCTACTGACAGCGTGACAAGAGCAGGTATTAGCCAGCAGGCAGTCAGAAAGCACAGCAGCCCTTAGGGATCATTCACAAGGCCTCAGGGAAGTCACAATTAATGATGTCCAGAAATACTGGCTAAAGATGCAAGACATGCGTACCCTCATTAGGCTGAAGATAGACTGAAGACAAAGACAGATGTGAAATAAGTCATCTCAGGCTTTCTGCCGGTGACTGGACACCCACGGTGACAGGAGTATTGTAACTTTGAGTATACTTCATACAAAATATGCATGTTGGCTTTAAATACATCAGTGAAAGGGAAAGTAAATATGAGAAGAGCAAAATGCAACATGGAAAAAGTGAGATAAATATTGTTAGATTCAGAGGAAAAATGCTATAGACAGTAAGCAAAGCTCTTTGATTTGCACTGTTTTCTAGCCCATAAAACCCTAATATCTGCCAGCATTTCATTAAAAGCTTATAAAATACCCAGCATGCCTGCTCCTGCATAAATGTATTGTTGATGTTGCAGACCTGGTATTTTGCAATGTTTCAAAGAAACCTTATGTGTATAAAAGATGCATTATTGAAAGAAGCATGGATGGTGAAAATAGCACTACAAACTCTAAAACTAATTAATCATTCAAGAGCAGTAAGTTTCTCTCAGACATGTTCAAAATAATATCTCTAAACCAGAAAATACAAATATTTTAAGAAACAGGAATCGTGGATAAAGGACTGAAGAGAAAACTACCATTTTGTGAATTGAGTAAAAGGAGTCAAAGGCATGTCTTCACAGAGGATGGAGAGTTCAAGGTCACAACAACCCAACAGCAAAATCTGTAAATGTTAATCTGAATGATACAAAGATCTGGCAATGCTAAGACTGACCAGATCAACAACTGTTTTGACTGTGCAGCCTATTCCCAGCATTACAATCTAGGACTTCAGCCCTCTAAGGATAAGTAATGGTAATATCATTCCTTTTCCACAAAAAGTCATATTGGATCAATCAAATCTTTATTGTTATTACCAGTGGTCCCAAACCAAGTCTGGAGGGATCAGAACATTCATGATTTCCCATCTTTCATAAGACCACTGCATTTCAGGGCTCGTTCTCACTGGAACCCAAACATAAAATGTTCCGATGGGCAGAACCCATAACCCTGAGGCAAACCCTCCCAGTGTCTGGAGGCTTTCCAGTGAACGACCATGTATGCACTTAGCCCATTCTGCATTGCTCTTACTGTAGCTTTCCTCACAGAAGTGCCTCCAAATTGTTCTGACAACAAAACATACAGATTCATTTCCCACATCCCTCAAATAACTTCATATCCCTCTGCAACTAAGATCAAGCATCAAGCTGATGTTTCATTACAACAATGATGGGGTGAATGGGCAGTAAAGCCTACCTGTTACCCATGCAAATAACTCATCTCTTAACTAGCAGCACACTCCAGCACTTGTGGATATGCAAGCTAAAAATTCAGCACCTCAGCACAAACCCACTTCTGGGATAATGTTAAAAACAATATTATAGATGTGGGGATCAGAGACAGGAATATTAGAAGACTGAGACACAAAAAAGAGCCATATCTGAATTGTTGCACAAATATGAGATTCCTGAATATGTTAATGAAAACTTTGCTTTGAAGGTATACACTTAATAACAAACAAACAAACAAACCCAAACACTGTAGAAGGATTACATTTCACTAGCTTTGGAAACTCAAACACAGCTGGTCTGATCAGCTGAGCCATTTTCAAGCTGCCACATGCATATCACAGCTCTCACCAAACAGCACTGAAGCAGTTGCTCAGCTGTGGATGCACAAACACCCCCAGAGGACAGACTGTCCAGGCCTACAGGGCAGCTCGTGTGACTGAGCTCAAGGGGGTGCATTAGTGCTCCTCTCTGTTGAATTAAGTAACAAACCAGCATATTGGACTGTTTAAATGTTTGAAATCTGCTGTTGTTGCCAATGGTTCTGAGGCAAACCAGCACTAGCCCTGCATGGCTCTCATTTACTCTTTGCATGAGTCACAAAAGGCAGAAAACAGCACATGTGGAAATCTCCAACACCACATTTCTGCAGTCATTACAACCAAATCCTCTACCAGGCACAGCTCAGCTACACGAGGTTTAGGTCAAAAGTTCTGCCAGTGTAACAACAGCACAAGGGGAAGCTGTGGTCTGGTGCACCTCCGTGTTAGTGGTACACCCCAAGGCCGCATCAGACATGTGGTTTATATACCCTGTGGGCTGGGCTGACAAACCAGTTGCTGCAATCTGGAGCTAGTAACACCCTCAGGTCCAAACTAACAATGGACAGACCAGCCTTGGTGGTGGAGCACAGTTCACCACAGGACCCTTTAGCAACAGGGTCATGATGCTGCCATGTACTGCACACAGTGACAATCCTCTCTGTAAGCTCTTTCTCGAGTTGTGAATGATGTGTATAACATAGGAAAAGGAATCACACTGGGGGCAAATTTCAATTACCTCTGCCTAGAGACTTTCACAACTGTGAACAAAATAAATTGCCATTTAAACAAAACAAACCAAAACCTTTTTCTTTGCTGTATGGCTTGGGATTCCCCTCTCCTACATTTTCAGGATCCCAAGTTCGATTCCCCTCACAGTGACGGTGACAGTGACCCCATCATGATAAATATCCTTTGTGAGAGTGCTGGCAGCCTTTTCTCCCCACATTTTTGGGTTATCAACACTCAAGACAGCATGGAGGGTTTGTTGTTGTTTGTGGGTTTTTTATAGCCGTATTGTTACTTGGCACGAAAAGGAAAAAATTAGACTTTTGTCCTTTCCCGACCGATTTAGGATGACAGCACAAACCATCATCAACCTGGTGCACTGGATGAATGAACAGCAGCGACGGGACAGCCCCTAGCCGCTGTTTCGATCTGCCCTGGTGGTGAGGAGGCGGAGCTCGGGGCGCTCCGGCGATGCCGAGCGGACCGGCCCATGCGCTGCCGCGGTGCCCCGGGC
>NW_008236509.1:3248265-3250879 GCF_000691975.1 Corvus brachyrhynchos | reverse complement strand
GGCGGCCGGGGTCTGCCTCAGTGGCCGGGGGGTGCGGAACCCTTCCCAGCCGGAGGGGCTCGTGCAACGGGACCCTGTACCCCAGCGTGGCCTGCGGGTCGAACCTCTGCGTTTCGACTTCTCTCACACCCCGCTGCTTTTGCAGAGGAGCAGCCAACAATTCATGGCTTTGGTGTTTTTCTCTCCTGCTTTTTCTGGCCCCACAGGAATAAGCCTCGCGGAGGGAGCTGCTGTACGTGGTGCTGTGCCCCGGTGTTGGACCTGCTGCAGCTCCCTGCCTCTGGAGCACTTGCCCACACCGTATCAGTGTTAATCGAGTTTAAACCATTCCTCCTTTACAGCTACGTTTAAAAGTCCACTTCAAGGATCTTCCCACAGCTTTTCCACTTGTGACTTCTTTGCTCAGTGTTTCAGTTGCTCTTACTTCCATGCTGCTCTTTATGCCAAGAACAGAGACCATGCCTTACTTTACTGCTTCTCCCTCCTTTACACCAACAGGAAGCCAGATCACTGAGAAGAACTAAATTTAATAGAAGTTAAAGAAAGATCCTTGGATGTAGTTACCACAAGGAAGATTAAAATATCTGCACGTTCTCACTAAGATTCCCCTTGCCTTCCCTTCCATAGGGAGTGGCACTTGCTAATTTTCTCTCTACTCCCATCATAAGCAGTAGCACTGTAATCTCACCAAGTAACCTCTTTATCCTTCTGAAAGCTGTCACTACTATTTGTGTCTCAGCAAGTAAACAGATAAAGTGGTTACCAGAAGTGACCAACTTCATCCTCACTGTTTCAAGGAGGAGCAAAAGAAACCATGTTCTCAGCATTCATGATCTATTCTCGAGTTGTATCACCAAAATGGACATGCCCTCTTAATATTGGTCCGAACTTACTAGTACTGATAATGCAGTCAGGGTTATGATTTAACAATAGAGCTGGTTATAAACAGTTTTTACAAATGTTAATTCAGCAAGGGAAGAAGTTTAACTTCCAGTGATCTCACTGATTGCCCTTTGGAGAGGTGACACAGGCACGTTCAAGTACAGCCACAGTCAATAACCTTTTAAATGGAGGTGACTGAGATATGGCCCCTGAGGACACACTGTGGGATGAGCACTGTGCATCAGAACATCAGGGATGTGCCTGGGGGGCCTTTGGGAAAGTTTCATAACTTTCAGCATTTCCCAAACTTGTAATTTTGGATAGCATACTGGGAGGTAAGGAGAGGATTTAAAAAACATTTTGTGGCTTGATAATCAGATATACTGAACCACTTCCACCACAGTTTTGTTATGGGCAACTTCTGTAGTGGGTTACAAATAGAGTCACTTCTCAGCAAGTGATTTGCTTTTAGGAAGAAGGCAGATTTAATTAAAAGTTATTTTAAAATTATTTCTGGGAGAAAACAGAAACATGCAGTCTGCTGCTCTAACCAGTGCATGCTGCCATATTTATAAGCCATTTTACTTTGCTTAGGAAGTGTGGCAGCACATTGGTCATCCCAATAGTAACAACAGTAAAAAGAGAGGTCCACAGTCCATACAACAGCTTTTTACCTGTGCCTTTGGGAGCCTGTTGGCAAGACTGTTTCATTGACCCCATCTTCAGCTGAGAAGTGGGGTGGAATAGTGCACATGGATGTAATGGACCTATAAAAACAGGTGAAAAGGAGGAGGCATGAAACATTTTCTGGTACACAGTCTGGCTTCTTTCATGTTATACATTGCCAAGAGCTACTAGCATAATCATTTAATACATTTAACAGTAGAAAGAAATACCAGATAAACAAATGAAATTAAATTCATTGTGGGGAAAATCTGGTGACGAATAAAAGGGACAATTGGCAACCAATTGATACAAAAGAGAAAAGGGTTTCTAGTCAGTTAATTCATACTTTACTAATTCAGAAAGGAAATTCAGCAGTTCCTTTTTTGCCCCGTAGCTCAGAAACAGCATTTTTATGAATTCAGTCTGATGCTATCAGACTCACACAAGATTGCTGGAAGTTCAGCAGAAGCTGCTGCTGTTATTTCAGCAACCACTTCTATAGCAAAGGCTTGGGAAGAGACATAGCTTTACTACTTGAGCAGTCCAGTTGGCCAGGTGTGGTTTCTTTGTGGAGAACCAAGATGTGGAATTGAAAAGAATGTTTAAAAGTGCAGATCTTTTCCCTGTGTCCTCTGGTTGCCTGGAGGAGCTCACCTATTGAATGTCAAGTCAGGATTTAGACAAGTCAGCTCCTGCTCTTACCCCATCATTCCAATGGCACGTCAGTATTCCATAGGCATGGCATGAGCCGGCCACCAGATGAGGCGCAGGCCACCTGCAGACAGGCTGCCCCTGCACCTCACGAGCTGGGTGAAGGGTGCTGATGTCCCCAAAGCCAATCTGGATGTGCCAGAGAACCAAGGTGCCCCAATTCCAAGAGCAGGGACAGAAGCCAGTTTTAAAAGCTCAGCCCCAAAATGGTGGAGTTTATCTATTGCAGAGTGATTAATTGCAGAGAACATAAATGGTAGAGAGAGCATTGTCCTTTTTTTAAACTGCAGCTGTGTGCAGAATGTATCAAAGATGGAGGTTCCCCTGGGAATACACCCGGACCTGTTATTCCTGC
>NW_008236509.1:3235810-3248001 GCF_000691975.1 Corvus brachyrhynchos | reverse complement strand
ACCAGCAAAACTGCTTTCCAGTGGGAATGAAAGCAAAGAAACAAGGCATGGAAGGGGAGACTGTACCTGGCGTACATCCCCAGCATTACACAGTCATATAGCTCACTTCACCCTGGGGTCAGTCTGCTGGAAAGCCAAAGGAGAAACTGCGGGTGTCCACCAAGTCCTGGATTTTTGCCCTGTTTGCCTCCAGGAAGTTTGAGTACAGGGCTTGTCCTGAAGTGAAATTGGTGTCTCCTGCTCTGAGCCAGCATGGCCACGCCCTATAGGCAGTGAAGAACAGGTCCCC
Source organism: Corvus brachyrhynchos (assembly GCF_000691975.1). Taxonomy (NCBI): domain Eukaryota; kingdom Metazoa; phylum Chordata; class Aves; order Passeriformes; family Corvidae; genus Corvus; species Corvus brachyrhynchos. The sequence goes on along the minus strand of NW_008236509.1, from coordinate 3,247,712 downwards.
CTAAGATAGCAGACACAACCTAAGAAAGCCAGGTGTTCTCTGTTCACTAATTTTGGTTGTGCAAGTTCCCTCTGAATTATTTGTAGCAATGTTGAAAAACGAATAGAGACATATTCCTTAAGATGATGTGTAAAATGCAGGAAAGCCTTAACCAGTAGGACAGCTTTATGAGTTTGGGACAGTCCGTCTTTGTGGAAAATCAGGGCCAGATAAAGATTACTAAAATTGGCCTGACATGCAGTTGGGTTTTCTGCCAGCTCTTAAAGATGCTGATCTCTTTTTACAGGAAGATTGTGGATAGAATAGATGACAACAAAGATGGCTATATCACAACAGAGGAATTAAAAACCTGGATTAAACGAGTGCAGAAACGCTACATCTATGAAAACGTGGCTAAAGTTTGGAAAGACTATGATCTAAACAAGGATGATAAAATTGCCTGGGAAGAATACAAACAAGCCACATATGGTTATTATCTAGGTAAGAGAACATCTTCACATTGTATGATCAAGGATTTTTGAGATTATAAAATATGATTTCTTGCCTTACAGTCAACAGGAGTTTGGTGTCACATTTAGGGCTCTTGAAGCTCACATTAAATTTTATAGATGCTCAGAGGTCAAAAGCACTTTTTAGTTATTTATTGCAGCCCTTTGCACATGGGTCATCAGCACACAGAAGGTTTTGTAGAGGTATCATTAAATATACTGACACAGCTGAATTAAAGTCTCCTCCAGTTAGATATGTATTATTTTTAACATTAATAAGGGTACTTTAATTAAAAAATAATATATTGTCTAATTAACTGTATTTGTGAATTTAGTCTCTAAAAATCTTATGTCTAGATGTTAAAAATTTAGTCTATGTCTAAACTATAGCAAAGTTATTGATTAAAATCATTCTTGCAGAATAACATGCTTCAGACTGATCAACTGCAAATGAAAATCCTTAACAAATCAGGCAAAAGAAACATTTATTTTAAAATATACCTGAATTCCCCCCGCCCCCCTCCATGTTCCCGTTGCTTTTATAAGTTAATGTAGGAAGAGGAGGAGAAGAGATCACTTAAGCTAAAGGGCAATACTGACAGAGCAACAAATCAGTATTAATTGACCATTTATACTTACCGGAAATGAGAAGACAATATTTACCTGCCACAGAGGCAGTTTCTAGAGCAAACTTCCTGTAGCAGTAATAATTCCAAAGTCTACCTTTGAGTAAAATGGAGCTTTTTGCATTTGTGGAAAGAAATATTTGACACACAGTCCCTGCAGCATTATCCCTGGAACCCTTCTCAGACCTTTGTCTTTGCTCCCTCTAAGCCCCAAGATTTGGAGAGCAGCATTGTGGGCTAGTGTTAATGAATACTTAAAATTCCCATCTCTAATTCCTGGCATAGTCTTTTTCACCTGTGTTTGTCTCTCAACATATGAATTGTGAAATTGTTAGAAGTATTTTTCATTTTAAAAGTCAGTTTAATGATCCTATTTTAAAAATTATATCAAATACCATTCCTTTTATGCCACTGAACACCCTCAAAAAATGTCATTGTTTTAAACTGAAAATAATTGTTAGGTTCCATGTAGCAGAGGCGTCACACTGAGATAATTTCAGTCAGTCTGCCACCTTCTGAAACCGTGTTTCCTTGGTTTGCTCTTCTTGAAACTGAAAAGTTGTATGGATTGTACTGATTCCTAAAGAAGAAGAAAACTTCTGTGAATGAAGTCTACCCCGACTACTGCCTAAGTGGTGCTTGTAAAGGCAGATAAAAAAAATTTGTGAGGGATAATAATACTGCAAAATCCATTAATCTGGATTGCAACAGAAGGCTTGCTCAGAAATTTACCTCTACTACTGTCGCCTTTAAAAATCAAACCAAGTACTTGACCCCTGAATTTAAAACTTCACAGGGAAGAGAAGTTCCATTTAGAACAACAGCTATTCTGGCAATAAACCCTTCTATTTGTAGACTCAAACAGCTTTGTTTCACAGTATGTTTTAAAGGAAAACACTTCTGAGATCATCTTGATTTATTTGCAGAAAATCCAGAGGAATTCCAAGATGCAACTGATCAGCACAGTTTTAAGAAAATGCTGCCCAGAGATGAAAGACGATTCAAAACTGCAGATCTGGATGGAGACTTGGCTGCCACTCGTGAAGAATTCACTGCTTTCCTTCACCCAGAGGAGTTTGAGCACATGAAAAACATCGTTGTCTTAGTAAGCAAAGCAAAATCAATGCCATTGTTTCTACTTTTATGGATGAACTTTGAAGTCTTCTCTAACCTTTCCAGGCAGGGTTTAGAAAGAGACACACACGTAATAGCTAAATGGGGAACAGAAAGGGATGCCTTTCATGATACTGACTTGATTTAGAACTCTCAATATAAGAAAGACTTGTTAAGTGCACTTAGACAGCTCCTGAATTGAATCAAGAAACAATCTTGGGGCACAGACTTAAACCAAAATAAAAGGAGGGTGTGCTGACATGCAGCAGCTGAGTATTCCATGCAAGCTTGTATCTGCCCCTAACTTAAGCAGTTCATTCATACACGGAATTCTTTCAACGTGAAAGGATATTTGTATATTCATTGTATAAACAACAGTCACCCTGGACTTAAGTGAGACTGTATTCAGTTGTGTACAGGGGCAGGTCAAGGCCTCAGAATATTAAATGATCAAAAGTAGACAGTCAGAACTGTCAGTTTTTTCTTGATCAGTTTAATGCAAAATTGTTTTCCAGGAAACCTTAGAAGACATAGACAAAAATGAGGATGGTTTTGTGGATCAAGATGAATACATTGGTAAGTGCTGTTACTTGTTTCTTATATAATCTCCAGTCCATTTTTCCATCTTCTCTCAAATTTGCAGCAACATTAACAACTCAGAGATGAACAGTTCTGTGTTCCAGTTCAAGTATTTTACACCAGCCATCCAACCCAGAACGTTTAATTTCATTTTAGGTAGATAGCAACATGACCAGGAAAAGTTCCTCACACTTCACAGCACCAAATTCTCCTCTTGCTCTCATTTAACTCAGCTAAGAGTTAATATGAGAACAAAATAAGAGAATTTGGAATAATATTTTTCATGGCAGGGATATTCTCTGTATATTACACTATGTTAACTGCTGTTTGAAGGCTTTGTTTAGAAATGCAGGAGGATCAGAAAATGAATTCGTTTTTTGCCAAGGTTGGATGGTTCTCAAATATCCAAAACATCTGGGAAGCAAACATTGCAAAAAGAGAAAATTCACCTTGTTCCCACTAGTTTTTTTCCTAGTTTAATTAGTAAGTAAAACTCCTACTTCTGTAGTGATGATGCCATTACATTTTGATGAATTTTGAATCCAGAAAGTAGCACTAAGAAAGCATTAGTGCAAAGTTGGATGAATCTTTCTGTTTCTGGTGGTGCTATAAAGATCACTTCACATAGAATCAGGAACAATATACACACACTAATTAATGGCAGGGGGGTTCTGTTCCTTGTAAATTATATTTAGCCCAGAAAGTGAATGCTATTCATCTATGACTGAAATAACAGAGCAGCATAATTTCCACAGTAATTTCAGTTCATTCAGTGACATTACCTACATATAATTATAAGGTAATTGTCAACATTTGTTACCATGTGAATGCTGGTTTTTCTTGTCTTCTATAGATAGGAACATAGAATGTTCTAGTCACGATCACCCCACATTGGCAAGGATGATAAAAATCAAATTGACAGGACATGTCAGTTGCTTCAAATAAACAATATAATTTGCACTTTAAAAAATGAAAAAAGAAAGTGAATGTGTTGTCTGAAGTTTTCTTCATGAGTTGAGAAAACTATGCTTAAAATATTCCTACTTTCCTTTTTCAGATGTAATTTTTTTAAATTTTGATGAAGTTGGGATTAAGAAACCAACAGAAAACTTAAATCTCTTCTTTGCTAGCTTATAAGGAACAACAAAAAGACATCCAAAAATTTCGGTCTCTAGATCTAGAGTATCTGTTGGGGAGATTTCATTAAGGTTATGGTATGATTCCACCCTCTTTTTCCTTCTTTCCTCCCATTTTGTCTTTTACAAAATTTGGTTTAGATTTACACAAGCAGCAGAGCAAAATACCTATAAAAATGTTGAGCAGAGAGAACTAAATTCTCACTGTGCATGGGCAGGAGACAGAGTATTTCAGGGACACTGTGACAAAGGAGAACCTCAGCCCAGTGTACACACTCACCCTGCAGGGTCAGGGGGGTTATTTCTGGCTTTGAATTCAGCATTTATGTCTCCCATAGATACCAGCCAGCCTCTGGCCCTCAGACCATCCGTGTGGGTACACTTCTTAGCACATCCTTGAAAACCAAACCCAAAAGGCACTGGAGAGGAGAGGAATAGTATCACAAAGCAGCTTTAATTCTAAATAGAAAAGTGGAAGGCTTGAGGAATAAGCAGTCCTGATGAGCAGGAAAGGATTGGCCACAGTGACCAGAAGAATGACATGGACACACCACTCATCATACGGAAAGCCCTCTGATGTAAAGAACAGTTACAAGTCACTTGGTTTTAATAATCACTGCCACTCTCCTGTGTTTATGCAGAAAGCAGCTGCCACTGTGGTGTGGTCCTACCAATGCTTCCAAAATGCAGCACAGGACTGATGTACAGAGCAGCTCATGTGTGTAATCTCTGTCCTGTGTCACAAGTGGTGCTCCCTCCCCAGGTACCAATCTGTGACAAGTGCACTGTGCCTGTGGTTTCTCACAGAATGCACCATGATCCGTGCCTTTGTGGAAGAGTGTCTTCTACTGCATGTGCTACAGAACTGCTTGGTTAAAAGAGAACTGATCTAGTAAGCTGAATGTCTCTTACACAGACTTCTCTAAGAGCAGTACAAAAGCATGCAAGTTCCATTTAGCAATTTTTGTTTGCCTAAATTCCCCCTGTACCTTTTTTCCTTTAATCACTCTCTGCTGGCTGGAGTCTGATCATTTGCTGGCAGGGACAAGATAAAATGGCTGAGTTCCTTTCTCCCCATATGACTGAGCCTAGCACTAAAGCTTATGACTGCTATTTAACCAAAGATCATTAGAGGATTTTGTTCATTCTGAAATTCAGCAGATGATTGCCTTTGAACACGTTCACCTCTCCTGTTAGCCTCACCAGCAGCACACAGGTATGATGCAGGGTAATGTGAGAATGGGCAGAATCACCAGCACTGAAGAAATAGGCCTGAGAGAAGGTACACACAGCTACTCTATTTACACCCCACATTTCTTTTTCTGTACAGAGACACTGTGCATAGAATGAAAAGTTTGGTCTTTCTCTGAGGAGCACTGTGCAAATATCTTTAGTTTGTGCATAATTTGCAAAGTAAATATGACTCAAGTAAGACCCTTATTTCCTCTCCAGCTGATATGTTTGCAAATGAAGAGGGTGGACCGGAGCCTGACTGGGTGATTACAGAGCGTGAGCAGTTTTCAGATTTTCGTGATCTCAACAAGGATGGAAAGATGGACAAAGATGAGATCCAGCACTGGATCCTCCCCCAAGACTATGATCATGCACTAGCTGAAGCCAGGCACTTAGTCTACGAATCTGATGTAGACAAGGTATGTAGTGTTCCAGTATAGTTTTTAAAAAAGTTATATGAGGTGGTGTGGGTTTTTTTAAATATCAGCTTGCAAGAATTTATTCCTAATATCTTTTCCTCAGAGGCTAGAATTGCCAGTAGATTAGTGTTTCCATGCCAGTTTCAGTTGGTAGTGTTAAAGTCACAAAGTAAAAGTAGTAAAATACCGTTTACCAGCTCTAGAAGTTCCCCTGGCTTTCATTAGGTGAGATAAGAAACTGGATGTTTAACACAGCAAAAATACTCTTTTTCCTTTAAGAGTGGTCTTGACTTTTGTATGTTAATATAGACTACAAGAGGAAAATAAAGCTACAATTAGATGGGGGGTAGCAAAACCACTTTCAGTTCTATAATCAAGCATGTTTCTTTCACTTAAACACCATTTCTGATGTGTGACAGTAGATTCCAGATGGTGATCTTCAGAAGTGTAATGCAAGGAAAGTTGGAACCTGAAAGCCAAAACACTCAACACAGAAAGTGTAAATTGCTAACATGAGCAACCGTCTTCCACAAAGCATACCAGAGGATTTTAATTTTTACTGTCAGGAAGATGAACCAAACCACAGGGCAAAACTGTGTACCAGATAATCCACTGTTAACCTACTGCTTGGCAGTGAGTTCATTACAAAGAACTTCCAATTAGCAGTTTGACCCAAGTGAAGTGTGTGGGACTTCTGTCTTCCATTGAGGTCCAAATTTCACTCACTGTGACAGTTACAAATGATTGCTGACCCTGCAGTCCGCTGCTGTGAAGAACTGTCTGCTTCCCAGGGCTCTTGCAAGTCTGTGCTGGTGTGTCTTTGACTTAGCTTTGAAAATATTCTTACAGAGGTTTTGTTTTCCTCCTACCAGGATCAAAAACTAACAAAAGAGGAGGTTCTGGACAACTGGAATATGTTCGTTGGAAGTCAAGCTACTAATTATGGGGAGGACCTCACAAGAAACCATGATGAACTATGATACACTGTACCAACCAGCATGCCACACGTCTTTTCTCCACTTGACTGAAATCAGTGTCCATCCCCTCTTAGAGGAAGATGGGCAAGGGACACTCACAACTGAATGACCTGCGTTAATATTATTTTTAACATGCCAGATTATTACCTCAGAAACTGCATAGAAATAGCTTTTTTACTCTTTTCACATGGTTAAATACAGTATATAATTACTACAGTTTTGTTTTTGAAAAAATAAGAAGGTAACTTTTCTGTATAGGTTAGAGCCTGACACAGAAAAGGCACTTCTAAAAACATAATTGCAAAAATATTTAATAGCCAAGTATTTTCTTCAAATACCCAGTTTTACCATGGTGAAATGCACCTAGGATTAGAAACCTAATGTTTAAACAGACTTAAGTTATTTAGTTGTCTTTTCTAATAGCATGTAACAGTTTAGAGTTAACCCTTTGAGCCTCCTATCCAGAGAAGAGTTCAATACCAGCTTTGTCTCCACACAATTTCTGTGTCCCAGTTTGGGTCAGTGGTGCTGCAGGAGTGTCCAGCAGCCCCCTGGCTCCTGCTTTCCAAGTGCAAGGTGGTCCTTGTCCCTGGCCCCATGACAGTGCAGAGATAGCACTGGAGCCCAGCTCCAGCCTTGCCAGCCAGGGATGCAGAGTCCAGCGTGGCAGCTGCTCCTTCTGACAACAGGGTAAGGTCCAACTCTTTGTGGGCCCTCAGGTTTGCTGTTTCCTGGGAGGAGTTGTGCCACATGGAGCATAATTTATCTCCCGCTTTTCACACTTTACCCGAGCCCATGCTCTTGTTCACACAGTGTGAATGGCAGCAGTTCTGTGATGGAGAAAGAATGAGACATATCACCCCTCTGGGCCTTCTGTCTCCTCTGCCACATAAGAGGACAGATTTTTGTGGCTGAAGTTCTGGGTTTGTGTGTATATATGTTTTAAGTACATGTTACTGATGCAACTCTAAAGACAGCTCTCCTTCTAAAAAAGGGGGGGAAGCTTTCCACACAGGTGCTTTCTTTTTTACTGTATAATGTGAGTTGTTACATGTATATTTTTATATACCCAACTTATCTAAGTTTGGTTGTTTGTAAATGTACTGGTTTTAAAATAAGCACAATAAAACCAATACCTTTTTGATACTGTGAAGGTGCAATAATGGTAACACAGATTAGCAGAGAGAGATGATGTGAAAGCACAAACCAAGCCTCTAAAGCCAGTAGTTCCCAAGGCATTGGGTGGTCATTTCCAAAAGCATCTGGCCATACAGCACCAACTGTTCTTCCTCACCTCATTAAAAAAAAGCAAAGCCAAAAAGGAGTGCAGTATACATCGTTGCTCTGGACACTAATACTGGGTGCTCAGGGCTCCACAGCAGCGTTCTCTGGGAGGTTCCTGGAAGGTTTGGTGTACCAGCCTCACACACTGGTCCCATAACCATCCAGAGGGGAGCTTTGAGACTCCCACGGTGTGAGACACTTCAGCAGTTCAACACATTTGTGAAAATCAGCAGGAGACAATGCAGAACTGTGACCTCCATAAACAGTGTCATTTTTATAAGGTCATAGAAGAACTGTGGTGTAATATTTTACATCTTGCAGTTGAAGATAATTAAATCTAGATTGCTGAGTCTGACAGAGATTACATGTGCTGGCTGGCACCACTACTAAGGTTTTGGGGTGCACTTATGACATTGCCAGCAATGTCTCTGAAAAATCCCTACCTCTTCCACTAACATACAGTAGGGCAAATGTCATAAAAGTGAACTGGTTCTGCTTTTACAGTACCCTCAAGTAAAATAAAAGCCTAAATGCAGTGTTATCTGAGAAGCAATAAAATTGTATCCTGGCACATGTAAATCATTATATATTTTGTTTATGGCTTGGATTTGGAAAGGTTTATTGTACTCAATAATCCTGACAATCTTTATCAAACTAACATATTTTCCTAACAGAGTTTCAGTACTCTCTATGTGCTCAGATTATCTTCTGTTTCAGGAAACAGTACCTTAAAAGACCTCAAAAAACCGCTTGTTTCCTGCAAGTGAAACTGCAGCTCAGACTGGATACTAAGCCAAGGATTTTCACTGGAGCCCAGGGGAAGGTTGTTTGCTCACTCTTGTTGAAATTCAGTGGGAGTTGGGTGCTGAGACACTAAGCATTGTTGCCCTCAGCTAAACATGACACTTCCAAATGCACTGTGCACTGTCCCAACAAAAAAACACATCTGTGCTTTGACAAGCAATCACATTTTCTTCCACATTACTAAATGAATTTGGAACAGAATTAGCAGCACATAAGAGAAAAATCGTGTTCTCATATTTGTTCTTGATTCCTGTTACTGCTTGGAACACATTGATATTTTCCAGGATAAAACTATACTTAACGTGAGTAAGAATGCTGAAATCAGATGAGTTGTTCATGGAAACAGTAAGGGAAAATTTAGATCCATAAAAAGCTTTTCTTTTTTTCCCAAAAGAATAGTATTCGGGTAGCATATATCCAGCTAGGAAAAAGGCAAACATGCCAATTAGAATGAAGTTTAAAGTAATGAAATTATTTATCAATAATGGGTAATGGGGTCATATTAAAAATTAGGACCTTTTTTAATAAAGCAGAATGTAGAAACACTTTTTTAGAGAACATAAGTAGCCCTGATGTGATTTCATTTTAAAGGCTCTGCTGTTTCTGCAGTTCTTCATGGTGTTTCTCTTACCAACATTCAGTAATGGCACAGTACATTCTATGCACTAAATTTCCCTTTCAAGCTCAATGCACTATGGAAGAGTAACTCCAAAAGAGACTAGAGCTTCTGGGTTTAAATTTAACACTATTTAAAGAAAGCAAACCTTTGCTAGGGGATATAACTGTTAACATTGTGATTTTTCAAGCCTAAGGTTTCTAATGGGGTTTGACTGTTCCAGAGATAAATTTTTTTTCCTAGGTAACATATTTCAACTCATATTATGAGCAAACGTTACAAAATTTTAGTGTAATGTGAAATACTGTAATGTCAGATAGCATTATTTATCTGCTTAATATGACAAAAACCATTAATTGCTGGGAGCCATACTTCATCCCAGCAACATGAAAATCCATTTTGTGCCTATCTTGTCAGTTATTGCCGATTTTCTTAAACAGTTGTGACACAGTGAAATTCTGTTGGGAAGTGTGTTTATATATTTCCAAGTGCAGGTTCTTTATGGTAACTCTTATTACACAGATCCTCCATTAACTCAGAGTTTTCACTATGCCTGTGCCACAGTACATCAAAGGTGCATTTTTCTTACTTAGATATCTGGAAAAGCCATTATTATTGCCCGTGCAGTTTTAATTATTGGAATTTATGAAATGATCTAAGTGGCTAATGTTCATTATCTTATAATTCCATTTAATGATTCAGTCAGGTTGAATCTGTCTCCTATTCCAATAAAAAGTGCTGTGCATAACTCCCTGAGGAAAGGAGATCACAGCCCATCCTGATCTTGTTACACTTACATAGGTACCTTACAATAGTTGCATAATGCTTTACTATTTGCAGTGCAGAAGCTGATCTGGATCCAGTGAAGTTAACATGAACTCCTAGATCCTAAGGAGTCTAAGAACTAGTCTAAGTCCTAGTCAAGGGCCTTGGCCACCCAAAAGCAAGCAGAACAATGGGGTGGTGGGACTGGAGGTCAGAAATAACCTTACAACCATCAAATCCTGATCTCCTTACTACTACTGAGCACTAACATTTAGGAACTTAGACATTCATACTCCTGTGAGATAGTTAGGGTGTGAGTCTAGTTCATGGAAGACAGTGTGCAAAGTCTTAGTGGTCTGTTCAAGGAGCCTGAGGCATTTTATTGAGTCATAGTGGCATCACTCCTAGCAAATGAAGTGAGTTTTACAGTGACAGAAGGACCTACAAAAAAGATTTCATAGCTAAAAATTTTGCAAAACCTGGCTTGGCCTATAGTCAAGCATTTGGAAGCATCCACCACTTCTCTTTGCATCGCTCCAATTTAGTGTGTACTGTATTCCATTCAATATGTCCAGCAAGGAGCATTATTAACCATATTCACTAATTACAAAGGGAGAATTTAGGATTATTTTCCACTGAAGTTTCAGGCGCCATTAAGGCCGATGTCCCTGACACTCAAGTGCTGTATAGATTATCCCAGTCGTGATAAATTTCAAAGCAACCTCAGAAGAACAAGTTACCAGCTTTCCCCTAGTGTGAAGCTGTTATCAAGGGGCACGTGTGTATGTGACACAACAGGCAATTTCACACCTGCATTCTGCCTCTCCACAGGATAAAGGAAAATATCTCCAACAGATGGGAGCGTTTCTTCACTATGGCAGTGACAAGAATACAATTATCCTGTGTATGCATTACTATTCCTAAGTGAGGGATATCCATCCTCAGCACAAGTGTTGGCTCTGAGGGCAACACAGACAACAGAGCTCCGTTTCGTATACTGCATATTAGTTATTTTCCCTGTGGAAGAATTTATTTCATAATCACAAATGGTCCAAAACTGGTCTGTTTGGCTAGATTTTGAAGTTTTTTGTATTTTTAAGTGTTTCTTAGTTGACCTCATTTGTAAAGTTGGCCACATTTGTGGTCTGAAACTACCACACACCTGAAATTCCAGAACAGCTGTACAGAACAAGTCATGACATGATCCTGAATGAGTACTAATTAAGGGTGACACATGCATTAGAAATGACAATGTTTCATCATATCAACAAGAATTTAGATATGCATCGAGACGCTTAGGAAATATTTTCTTTATATGGGAATAGCCTGACAGCCTTTAAAAAGGACCAGTGGGTGTACTAAAAATGAAAAATTAGTATACCTTTTGAAGACCTACTTTGAAGTAATTACTGTACTTACTGAACTCCCAAAAGCATGATGTTCTCAGGACTTCTCAGGACATGCCTTCTGTTTGGATAAAAGCCAGTGAATTTAATGTTTCAGGAATAAAATAAAAGTGGGGATGGGCTTTTATCATTAGATCAACTGTAAGATAACACAGACATACAAAACATAGTATTGACGAGATGGACAGGTTAGAGACATCCCCCCAAATTACTCCCAATGCCCCCCTCCATCTTTAAATTCAGCTGAAGTTCTGCTGACATGGCTTTCACTGCATCACACAGGGCCTTGGTTGCTGGGACACAAAAGGAGGGAATGCTAGTTGAGAACCCATCAAATGACAAGAATTCAGATGGCTAAAACTTCCTGGAATCTTTACATGGTAACATGTAGGTGAGACATTTTAAAATCATACGGAGCATCTTTTTTAAAGGGTGAATTCACAAGGAACTTCCATG
>NW_008236509.1:3224429-3235794 GCF_000691975.1 Corvus brachyrhynchos | reverse complement strand
GCTTTTAGTTTTGATGAATTTGCATGGATTCCTTTGCCTGTCTTTTTTATTTGTCCTTAAGTTTTAAATTCAGTTAACAGTACAGATGTAACATTTCTGGGGACCCCCAAACCTCCCCATATTGCTTTGAAATGTTTTATGCCAAAGAAACGAGGTTTTAACAGCTATTACATCTGCTCCAAACTGGATACAGCAAAGTATAGTTAAACAATCCAAAAAAAACCACAAATGCAAGAGACTAAAGAAAGTATTATTCCATTATTCCCATGTATACTTATAAATTTATCTAACCTGAAACAGACATATTTAGGATTATACTAAGTTGAAATATTTAGTTTCCTGCAAAATAATTTAGAAGTTAGCTCTATACCAGAAAAGTGTTTGTATACTTGTAGGCTACAGAGTACTGTTTTCATGGAGAAAATAAATGCAGTGATTTACACTTGAGTTCAGTCAAACTAGCAAATGTTTCCTGCATGGGTCTTTCTGTAGGGTAGCTGCATGACCTATTCTTGAGCTAACAGTCAAACCCCATGGCTTTGTGCCAAGGCTGCCTACTCAGCTTCTTAATAAAATTGTCTATGTTAGATCAGCTCTACGCATGCTGCGTGTTCTGGGTGCAGACTTCAGAAACTTTCAATCGTCACAAAACCATTATGAAATTATTTCAGTATAAAAAGGACCTTTCTAAAGCCTTGTTATCCACTTGCAGTAGGTTTACAGAACAATTCTGTAGGCATCTGAATGGATGCAATAATTTATTTTTCCTCTTTTTGCAAGGAAATCCATTTTCTGCACTTGTTACCCCAAAGCTTGTAAAAAGTCAGCTTGCATACGAGATGTTAAAATAGGTCCTCTGGGATAAGGAACTTGGGGATAAGGTAGGTTTTTCCCTGAATCAGACTGTGTTCATGGTCCTGCTTTGCTATACTTTCAGAGAATTTTCTAGGCATGTAACTGTGATGTAAATGAACATAAGTTTAATAGTGGGAACCTGTGTCCAAGATGCAGTCAACAGAGAGAAGTAGGGCCCTTCAACTGTGGCTTCAGAAGGTATAATTAAGGGTGCATAAAGCAGACAGTGCAGACATCCTTTCTTTATATTCCTGCATCCCTTCATAACATACACAAACACAGCTGAAATGAAACAGAAGAGATGAAGAGCGATGAGAAACGACATGAAATACTGGCTTTAAAATCTACTTTATTCAACTGGAAACAAAACATTTTAAAAGGTGATAATGCTCTAAAAGCTATTTAACTCACCAGCCAAATCAAACTGACCAAAATCTAATTTATTCCTTGTCTTGTTTAGCAGATGCTTAAAAGATCAATATAGTTGTCTCTGTAGATAGACATGAAATATTAAGCAGCCTGAGTGTTCTGAAGCTTTTTACAACATATTCAGCCTCATTAAACATTAAGCAGCCTTGAAATATAAATATAAAATAACTATCAGCTTCCTATCATTCAGACACAGAACAAAGGTAACTCAAATGTGGGAAGCACGAGGAAAATATATTAAATGAACTGGGAATTCACAGAGAAGTTAACTTAGGAAAGCTGTCAGTATAAATTGGCTCAATCAGATACACTTTACCATAAGGAAAGAAAATATTGCAGTATCAGAAGAATATCGTCTATGGAACAGAACAGTAGTGTGGCATATATATAATGACAAATTAATAGAAATAAACCTCTGACCACAACTATACTAATCTGAGGTCCAGTCATCGTTTATACTCCAGTTCCTTTCACCCCTCATATTTGCTGTAAGACCTCCTCCCCAGGTTCAGTGAGAACAGAGCCCTCTTTTCTCTGCTTTTTGTTACTGCCTGGTATGTTAAAAATATCTGGGCAATACAGCAGAAAGGAGTTTCAGGTTCACTAAAGGGAAATGTCAGCTTTGCAAATCACTGAAAGTAACCGGACATAAACTGTCAAAATAAGTCAGCGAGACAGCGTGGTTATTGTCAGCACGTAACTCAAGCCTGCAATCCGAGCTGTGGCTAAAGGTTAGAGACAATATAGCAAGACAGTCCTTCTAGGATGTACAGATCAACTAATTTAGCTTAAAATGCTGTTTAATTTTAATATAGGCAGTATGTTTAATACCTTTTTCTGCCACTTAGCTGCTTGCTTTATTATTAATGCACACTGATAGTGAAGAATAAAATCCAACCTCTCACAGTATCACCCTTACCACTGCTGAGCCTGCCAGGGTTTACAGAGAAGCTTTTCATGTTGCTTTCTTACTGCTACTTCTTGGCCAGTATTGGTGTCAGAGCAGATGTACCAGTGATAAAATTCATTGCAGCAACCTTCTCTCAATTTGGCAAAAAGTGAAATTGTGTGGGATTCATTCCACTGCAGAGAGACAAGATTTTGTAAACAGTATATGGAGTTATTAAGTTCTAATTCTCTTCTACAACATAAAGGTAGGAATGCCATGAATTAGTCAATGCAAAAACCATAAGGAGTTGAGAATGAAACCAAGAAACTAATTTGGTACACCTAGAGGCAAAAAAACAGTAAAATTTAATGTAGATATTTTTGAATTTTTGCAGCATAAGCAAGATAGCAGTGGGCTCACATAAAGAGTAAGTGTATCAGACACATTAAGAAGTGATATTCAAATAGCATTTGACATTGGGCTATTTTTGCTGCATTCTCAGAATACGACTGGAAAGATACTTTTTCATTCCACTGCATTACACCATATTTTTATACTTTCTCTACCTGTATGCCACACTGTTAACAAGCATTGATTTGAACAGCATCAAAGCAAATGTTTTACACTCACCTGCATGCTGAAATTTCAGATGTGCTTTGTAGACAGGGTTACACTATTTCCAAATATGTATTTCAAAATTAAATTTAAAATTATGTGTAATGAGAAAAGATTATACACATTGTGAGCAAATTGTTAAGTCAAAGGGTCAAATCACAGCCAGCTGTGACAGGCTTGTGGAGGGCAAGCAAAGCCTCAGATTTCCTGTACCCTCTTCAGTTCTGCACCATCCCTCCCTGCTTCCAGCAAAACTCAGAACAATCCCAGATACAAGCCAGCCCTGCACCACCAGAACCATGCTCATCCCTTCTCTACGTTATGGCTTTTTTTTTTTGCTGCCTGGAGATTCTCGGAGCTGAGCTGCCTCCTCAGTTCCTCAGTTCCACTCAGCAATGACGCAAGGAGTCGCTCACATTTCTTACAGCCACGAAGGAGCACAGTGAAGCTGTAACAAGGCACAGGACTAGGCTGCACGGTGCAGTCAGGAATGCACAAAAGTCTCACAGCAACTTAAGGAGCAGTGTGCTGCCTTGCTTGCTTCTTTAATCTGAGTCTTTGCCTAAATTGCAGGTACTGCAGGTTGCTTGGAAAGAAGGGTAATTTTACAGTTATGTCAAGCATTTCTTTGATACCGTGGTACAACACTGAGGCATCGAACAAGGAGGTTTTCTTGCTGAGATTGTCACAGCTCTTTTATACAAAAATCCTCTTTTCTCAAGGGTGTGCTCATTCATGTGTCATCCTTGTATCTCACTGAGCTGCTGGCGTGTAGGAAACAAGCCAAAGACCACAGTTAGAAGGTCACCTAAGTGTTATGAAATTGGCATTGAAGCTTAGGGTAGAATAAGCAGGCACAAAGATAGGGATAGGTAGACAACAATAGTCTTGTGAAAGGAGAAGAATTTTCCCTGTCCAACTGCTCTCCAATCAAATCTGGAAATCAAGCCTCTGCACAGATGAAATCTGCTTTACTTTTGTGCTTTGCTCCCCTTGAAAATCTGAGCAATATTAAAACCAAAATGAATGCCAAGTTTACTGTAAATACTTGCTCAGACAAGGTATAACTGCTTGCTTTGATCGAGTTGCACTTGCACTTCTCTTAAACATCCATCCAAACCCAGTTTCTGGAATGCAATCTTTGAAGTCTTGCAGGTTCTTTTCATACAAGACCTCTCCTGTCCATGCACACAGCTAAGCCTTTTAGCCAGGCAGTCCCTCATTACTCATAACTTTATTAGTATAGTGGTTTTTTCCTGAATGCACAGCTCCAAGAAACGCTGCAAAGCAGAGCAAATACTTCACTCCCTCCAGTTCATCCAACTCCGTGGGACTCATCTTCACCTTCAAAACTCCTCACAGTCCCCCATATTGCTGATCTCTCAGCCACTGCTGAAAGTTTTATTTCTATTGTTCACCTACCTATTGTTCACCGTTATTTTTTTAAAGACCAAAGAGAAGCCGAAAAAAATGTGTGTATGGTCCCATGCTGCTCCTCATATTTCAGAGGGTTTTCTGAAGTTGTAGTTAGCTCCAAATGCTCTCATCAGTCACATCTTCTAAGAATATAACTGCCAACCAGCACATTATTATGCCTCCTCTATCAGCAAGACAAAACAGAGAGGAAGAAAGGAAGATCTAATAGAGCAATTGACATTTCAGAGAGTGGGGAGGAAGAAACTTCCTACGACTCCCACCAGTCCCATCCAGGGTGTTGAACTCAGGCTGTGCATTCTTTCTTTTGCCTCCACCCCCATGCTTTCCTTTTCCTTGTGTTGTAATTTCTTCAGCAATCTCTTTTGCTTCAGCACTGCTGCAGTGGTTAGGACAGTGAAATTATGCCTCATGACTTGGATTCCTAAGAATTACAGTAATACAAGTAATAAAACAACCACAGTTTTATCTTTATTTGACTAAAATTCATACCTCAAGAGCACCAAACCATGAAGAAACAGCATACAAGGGAGAGAGAAAATAATCACTGGGATCAGAATGGCACACCACAAATGCATCAACCCTCAGCTTGTATTAATTGTATGGTCCTAAAAATGATATTTTATCTCTCTTTCAATGTTCCTATTTAATGTGCTCATTTACATCCACAGGCACTGTTTAAAATAAATTCAAAATAAGTTTGTCTGTAAACAATCCTCCTAGAAAAAAATGAACACTGAATGAAACATCTCTGCACATGTCTTTTTGCTGTTGTAGAGGATATGTAATGGATGTATGTGCAGCAGCACATGAAAGACAGATGAGAAAGCAAATTATTCAGCTGCTTGGTTTAAAACAGAACAAAAATGTTAACATATATGCAAATTTCTTTCACTGAAAATTATAAAGCTATCTTGGTACAGCTCTGGCTTTCCATTATCTCTAGAAAAAATGAAAACCTGTTTTAAGATTAAGACAAACACAGGCACACACATATCTCTGGGCAGTTAGAAAGCCATCAAAACATGCCAGTAGGAATGTGTGCTGGTTTTGACTGGGCTAGACTGATTTTTTTCTATAATAGCTGGTATAGGGCTGTGCTTCGGATTTGTGCTGGAAATAGTGTTGGTAAGTCAGGGATGTTTTCAGTATTGCTGAGCAGAGATTACACAGACCCAAGGCCTTTTCTGCCTCTCACCCCACCCCACTAGAGAGGGACCAGGGGTGCACAAGGAACTGGGAGAAGACACAGCTGGGACAGCTGACCCCAGCCAACCCAAGGGGTATTCCAGACCATATGTCCTCATGCTCAGTATATAGAGCTGGGGGAAAAAGGAGGAAGAGGGGGATGTTTGGAGTGGGGGCATTTGTCTCCCCAAGTCACTGTTATGTGTGATGGAGCCCTGCTTCCCTGCGATGACTGGGCACCTTCCTGCCCATGGGAATAAATTTCTTGCTTTGCTTTGCTTATGTGGATTGCTTTGGCTTTCCCTATTGAACTGTCTTTATCTCAATCCATGATTTTTCTCACTTTTCCTCTTCCAGTTCTCTACCCCACCCCAATGTGGTGGGGGCAAGTGGCTTTTTGGGCTCAACTGCCAACAGAACATGTGAGCTCTTTTAGAACACCCTAATAGAAATCTATGACTTACTCATAAGCCTTTGAAACTCTACTTGCTATAGGTCACTGAAAAAATTAATTTCTGCAGCAGACCCTTAAATAGAATTAAATTTTTCACTTAGGAGTTAAATGACTATAAGACATAGATATAATTGGGTACAAGTACACACTTGCACCCAATTATAGATGAACTACCAGCAGCAAAGTCACTTGATCACTTATTTTCTTAAAATGTCTGATATTCTTCCGTAAGTTTGTTTTCAGAAGATATTGTGCTAGATTTGCAAACAGGCTGGAAAAAAAACTAATTAGAACTAACTATTGTTGGGAAATGTTAATGTGGAATGTAAGGCATTTAAAGAACAGTAACAGAGTTTAAAATATAAGTTCATTCCAGTAAATCAGTGTCAAAATGACAAGAGAAGCCAACATAGCTCAAGACAGATATATGGAACAATATGTAAGACAAACAAAAATGCTTTTGAACCCATCCATAGAATATTGGAAGTGAAAGATTTGATCAAGTATTAAAAGAAAAAGGCTAAACCAAATGAAATAAAAACAAAAGTGAATCAGACAGTCAAAATCTCTCAGTATGAGGTTTTTTCCCTCACTTGTGTTTTTTAATATTTTTTTTTAAAATTGCATCAAACCCAAAGATTTAAGAATTCACTTTCCAGAATGAGAGTGAAAAGCATCAAAGTAAAATGCAATGACTACTTGGAATATTTAAAGAATTAATTTACAACTGTTCCAAGATATAACTGCATCTGATGCCTCCCACCTGAGTACTCCTATAAGAAGCTTTTAAAGCTGTTTCCAACCTTTACTACTTTCTTGTATCAATGCAAGTTATGCACTGACAGCCCTCACCAAGCAGGTAGTTTGGCTCACGTTCAGGCAAACTGAGTAAGTAGCCCAGGTTATCACTGCCAGTGCATTAGCAACCTCAGCTCTTCAGCAGCAGCACTTGAGAGGCAATTTCTTCCCTTGGTTTCTGCAGGAAGTGCACCACATCTTCATTCAGTGTGAGTGAAGGGAATGGCCCTTCTTCTCCCTGGTTGTTGGTATCGGTGCTGGGAGCAGTGTGTGCTCCCTGGTTAAGGACCTTCAGAAGCTTTGGTGGAACATGGGGCTGTCACTCCTTGTACACACTGTCCTTGCCCAGCTCAGCCCCAGAGTGCCCCCAGCACATCACCTCTGGTTGACATGAGGCAGATGGCACAGACTGTGCCTGCCCTTCATGATGGTACTTTGCAGCAGGGTACTGGGGCAAAGTGGCTTTCTCAGTCCTGTCTGGCTCCTTATCCTGTCGTAATGATCAAAACTGGAAAGGTGAAGTGTTTCATGGTAGCTGATCTTAGGTAAAAAGCTTATGATAGCATTGGGTTTTGCTTGCTTTTTCTAAATCAAAATCAACTGCTAAGAGAAACAATTTAAAATTACCATCATACTGGGTGTTGTATAGGTCTTCCTTAATCTTTCCTACAAGGCTTCTCAAATGTTTGACTTTACATGTAAACCAGAGCTATACCTGAAAGCTTCACTGGTACTTTAGTCTGAGTTTTCTAACTTTGATTAGACAGCTAAGGATGCAAGTACCATATGGGCATATCCTGATATAAACAGTCAAAAGAACTCACAGCTTAATCCACTGCTATGGCACCAGTGCCAACCTTTTCCTGGTACAACATAACTTACCTATCGGTTCAGTGGCAGCCCATGCAAGGGAGCAAGGTAGTGACTTACACCCCTTTCTTCACTCGCAAAGGGATGCACAGCTACTCTCAACTGAGCCTGAAGGAAGCCCACAGACTAGACACCAGATATCCAAGAGAAATAAAACTGGGAACAGAAACTGAGAGAAGTCTTCACTGACACTTTACAAGTTCATGTAGTTCAAGAGAGATCCCTGAAGACAGGAGACCATCATAATGCCATTAGTTAAGGGAAAGGCTAGGGAAACTGAAAATGTATGTAGGTAAAGCTTAAAAATCATTTTAGAAAGCCAAGCGAGGGAAACACTTTAAACAAGCACACAAGTGGTTCAATTAAGGGTTTCAGAGATGCCTGTAGGAGAAAATCTCAGAGGATATTACTGCTAGGATAGACAAAGGGACGCAATGGGAACCTGATGTGGAGATGTTCAGAACCATTTCCCCAAGTTTCATATTGGAAGCTAAATGCATTAAAAAATTTAGAACAGCAAATGTATTCCAGAAATGTGGACAAAGTGCATTCAATAAGCTATTCAATCATATATCAGCACAAACAGAGGGGCTGAAGCTATAATTTTATAAACAGAAACAGCATTGAAAAGCAAAGCAACGGAAGCGTTGATTAATAAGGTAGGCAGATATGAGAACAGATAATTTACTTCTCAATAAATAATTTGGATATTTGTTAAAGAGAAGATGCAAGTCCTCTTAGGAAGAACTCTGCTGGGATCTATCAAAGAATCCAAACTGAAGACAAAAAGGCAGAGAAAAAAGTCATAATGAAATCTGTTTTAAATTATTAATGAAGAATGACCAAGTACTTTCCAAAACAAAGAATACAACTCAGCGCAAATAATATAATGCAATTAGTATATTTTTACATAACAATAATTTCTTTTAAAAACAATGGCAAGGTTGTTTTCTTTTCTGGGAGCTGGGGGTTGGATGCGTGCTGGTGGTGAAGGTGGTGTTGGAATTTAACACTAAACCAGGGTACAGAATTAAAAAGATGAGCAAACTTTATCATTTATCCCTTTCTTTTCCAAAACAAGGTTACATTTCCCCTAGAAGCACAAACTGTACACAGGTATTTTCCATCCACTGATTAGTGTGCATTTTACAGCCCCAGTGTGAGCCCTACACTTAAGTGCCGACTTATTCAGCAGAGAAATGTAAGAGCTTTCTTCTCCTGCTCCACATACTCCCACATCCATTCTCCATGGTCACAGCTGCGTGGCCTTCATTTAAAAGTAGGTCTGCATTTGCTGTTGCCTTGTTCACAGGGAATGGGAGGTTTTCACTGGAACTACAAGCCTTTAGCTCTAGCCACAGCTTCATGCTTTTAGCTTGGAGGAATCCAGTTAGATTTCCCATGTGTTGAACAAATATCAGAGGTCACACAAAGAGAGAATATGTGACCCTATAAGAGCATAAAGACTGGGGAGGAGGGAAGAAGAATCAACAACAGATACTACCTACCACCATAAACAGTAAATCAAAACAACTTATTTAATGGGATTTAAAAATACTGATGCAAAATCTAACTTTACCCTGTGTCAAGCAAGCTGAAATACTTAAAGGTGTAGGGCTCAGTTTTCTCAAAACAGTAAATATATAACAGACTTTTCCCAAAGATTGGCTTCTAAATAATTTGAGATCAGCATAGTTTGACTGATTTGCAACTGTAGCAGAACAATGTAGCACAAAACAATCCCCACACCTTTTCTCCTCTGCCTCTTTATTTCGGAGTCACATTCCTAAAGGGAGCCCATCAGCTTGCCTCGTGTTGGCAGAGGTAGGAAGCATGAGGAACAGCAGAGGATGGTGCTCTGCATATTCCCCTGGCTGGGATGGTTATCCAGCACTCTCCTTGGTCCTTGGCAGTGACTGCAGCCTGCAAAATAATGGCCTCAACAGCTTCGTAGGCCACTTGCTGTTATAATCTGTATAATAAGTATTAGTTTAGCTTTTCATATGGAAAGTTAATCCCCTAATAACATTTCAAATTACTGAAGAGTGTTTGGAAAAAATCATACCTACTATTCAGAAACCTGTGCTGCAATCAGCTACACGAGATGGACAGCATTCTGTAATTAGTGCACACCTTTCAGACTTGGCTAATTACCTCTTACGAATTAAAAATGTTCACCCCCTCCCCCACCACTATACTTGAAAGGAAAAAAAAAAGTAAGAAAAGATAAGCTCTATACTTCTAAGTTAGCTGAAAATTCAGTAAGATAATGTCACTGATGTGGTTATTACCAGGTGAACATCAGGTTATTCAACCTAGGTGAATTTAATGACTCTGGACAGGTCGTGCAATGAATTTTCCTATAAATCACTTATAATTGCAAACATAAAAATTAAAAACCAGTCTGAAGAGAGAGATAACACAGTATAAATGATGGAAAGCAGTAATCTACAGATAGTGGTGCTGCTGTTTTAATTGAGGCCATTCTGATGTGAAGCTTCAGAACCTCACAGGGACAGCACTAGGATGAGGAGCCCAGGCTCTCTAACTTGCAAGAGCTTTTAAATGACTACACATATTAACAAACATGTTTTTAATATACTGACATAAAAACTTCAGAGTTTCTCCTCTCTAATACAATGTTCTTCTACATGTTTTAGAAAGACCAAGCTCGACTTGGCTGTCCACACTTTCTCCCCAGTATCCATTATCAGCTGGCTATTACTGCTGTGCTGAGCCATGCATTAGGATTAGGTTTGCTTGTGCTAGATTCCCAAATCAGTATTTTGAATGACGCAGAGCATTTCAGGTTCCAAATTCCCTGGGTAGAGTCCACCTCTTTTTACCTCTCTCAGTGCGGGTCAGACCAACAACATCGTGCCCTAATCATAAACAACCTGGATCAGTGGGAGGCTTGTTCCCCAGCTTGACAGCAGCGCCGAAGTCTCCAGTTCAGTGATGGAGAGAGGGAGCCCACCACCTCTGCCTGCCCTTGCCATGCTTTGGAGCACAAAGGCCTATTTCATTTATAGGTGTTAAAACAAAAGAGCTGGCACAACACCTCCAGCCCTGCCCTGCAGCTCCACAGTGCTCCTGGAAGCCATCACTGCACAACCCACACAGGGCCAGGATGACAGACAGCAAAAGGACAAGGGGCTCCAGACCAGTCACAAGGGCACTGTTACTATTGAGAATAGCAACTGGAAAATACAACTGTTCTCTTCTCACTGGAAATGGGAGCGTGATGGGGTCTCCTCCCCTTACCTGCCAAGGGCCTGAAGCAAAGGGCTGAACATGCAGCAAGAAGGGTCCACAAGTCCTCTGACCTGGTGTAAATACGTTTCGTCACCTTCTAGCAGGGAACCCAGTCTTATTCATGGATGTCATCTAATGAAGCAATCATGCCCTTTTAAAAATAAGTCTGCTTTAATTTATCACCTCTTTGCAGTTTTGAAAGGTTTTGATCCCTTTTATTTTAGACCAAAGCCTTTAGGAATGTTAGCTGCATCAAAAAGGAAACATTGAAAACCACATTTCAGATTTTCAGAATTAGAGATGACTTGAATTTCATCTAGGAGCCAAACTCATCTGCTTTGTCTTGTATAAAGTTTGGTGCCAAGATTAAACCCAGGCTTTTTCTGGCCATAATTTAGATAAGACTGAACATTTCAAACATTATCCATTTTTATCAGATTTTGGCTCCAGATGAAAGAAACCTTGCAGGTACAATCATACAGCCAAATGACTAACTGCCACCCTTTGTGCCTGTTAATTATTTCTGGCCACAGTATTCTGTGCATAATGGAGCATGGACACAATATGATGGCTTTTCT
>NW_008236509.1:3218923-3224389 GCF_000691975.1 Corvus brachyrhynchos | reverse complement strand
CTTCTAAATCAACATTTTGAGAAGTCAACACTTGCTTTGTTGAAAGTAAAGGAATAATCAGCCTGGAACATCCTGGGTTGTTTTGTATAGGTATCCAGTATTTGCTGCTCCCAATGACTTCTAGTTAGAAATGGGAGAACAACCATAATTATGAAATCAAGCCCAAAGTGCTTCAAAATTAATCACTTCAAAAATCCAGAAACCATTAAACAAATATAGACATGATGTTGGGGATGGGGAGGGTGAGGGAAGGAGTTTCATCCCTGGGAAAAAAACTCCTTGTCCCAAGCCATTATATTTTATTTTATTTTTAACTTCTTCCTACTTGCCATGGGACAGAGGTATTGAAATCTTTCTATGGTATCACATTAATATAAAATAATTCTGCTTTTTTTCTCATGTGATAGTGAAGTGTAGTCACGTTAGCACATTTCATTGTAAGTTAGTAAAAACGAACGTTAATACGACCTGATACTAATCCACCATGACAGAAAATTCCTAATACGATAAAACTTTCATATCATATTAGTAGAAAAAAGTCAGTTCCTGCCTGTTCCAGGTCACTTTCAATGTTGCCTTTGAGCACAAAGTAATGACAAGCATTTGTCTATCTACAAAAAAGGTCCCTAGCACTGTTCAATGGCAAAATAAAATTATATTCAAATGTCCCTTCTTTTTTGCTCTGTGTGATTTAGTCCATTGCAGGAGAGCTCTCAAACACATCCTCTGAATTTGCCTTCATTTCTAGGCTTTAATTTTGAGATGTTCAGAGTGCTTCTTGTATTGAAGAACAATCTCTCTCTGAATGGTTGTTTCTGTATATTGAAATTATACCAGCTGCAAAGATAAACTGTCAGTCCAGCTTGGCTCCTCTATGCATTTTCGTGACCAGTCTTTGGCAGGAAACAGTCACCCATGGGCAGCGTGGTCAGTGAGTCCCTCAAAGCCAGGTAGATAAATACATTTTTTTTCCGGCAAGAACTCAGTAGAGGTCTGGATGAAGCAGAGACAAGCCACAGCTGGCTCCAGAGCAGCTCTCCATGGGGCAGCTCCTGGAGGCTTTGTAGGCTAACCACCATACCAGTTAAACCTGCTGGCTTGAAAGCTGCCATCAGTTCTTCAACGTGCCTGTAGTTTGTAGTTACAAAAATTTAAACTCTGTTCCCACATGCTTGTCATCTCTGGGATACCTTTGCTTGTTTGGACCAGGATTTAATTGTTGCGGTGGCAAAGTCCACTTTACACCCCCCATGTTGCTTTGGAAGTGGTCTCTCCCTAAACCACTGTGCTAGAAAGTTCTCCCTTTACCGAGATTCCCCTGGTCACTGTGTCTCTCCCCCCTCCCATCCCTTCTCCCATTGGCTCCTGTTGTGTCACTCGCCCTTGCCTCTGCCCCCTAGCCCTCAGACCATTGGCTTCTGATGCTCTGCCCGCCTCTGGGACCCTTCAGATTAAAACCACACGCGCGTGTTTGGGGGGGTTCTTTGTCCTTGCTTCTTTGCAGTGTGTTGGTTTCATTAAACACCTTGGAGCTGCATACAGAAACCCCTCTCGCCCCTCTGTCTCCGGTTCGTGCACAGACTGTGCGTGTGAGCGGCTGTTCGCAACCACCTGCGAAGGTGAGACTGTGTGCACGCGTGGGTGCTGGCAGAGCGCTGCCTGAGTGTGCCCACCAGGGACCCTGTGCAATAAACATCGATCCACCGAAGCCCTCTCTTCATATTTAATGAACAGTCATCCCTTCTGTAATACCAAAGTTGTAAATCTAAGCTAAAATGTCTAAATAAGATGATAGGTACCACCTTAATAAGATACCACACGCAAGTAAGAAAGTGCTTCCCAGGACTTGGGCATTTTCCAGAACCTGATACAAGACTTGGAAGAAACACCACCAACTTACTACAAAACTTTGCAAAATCTCTGTTGAGCTGAGTCCATCATTAAATCCATTGCCTTTGTCCCTGGTGACTCAAGTGAGTAGCACTTGGGTCATTCTGTCACGTGATGTAAATTCAGGAGGAGCTCAGTTTAAATCCAGATCTCTATGGCAATTTCCAGCAAACTAAGGTCTGGTTTTCTTGCTGTAGTCATTTTTCCATTGCGCTCTCATTGCCCTGGACTGTAAGAATTACTGTATGACCAGGTAATCCCAAGAGCTGCAAATACTGAGCTTCCTTGCATAGGTTTCACAATTCACAAGTTAATGTTACAGAGAATTAAATTTTTCAACACAAAGGTTTAATTTTATCAACTGAAATACATCCAAGCAACAAGAGCAAAACAATCTACTCATTTTACTTTTCCTCCAGAAAACGAGAGGAACAGAGTTCAATTATGCTGCAGTGGAACTGGACTGAAGACAGATCACACAGTGGATCAGCTTAGCCTACAGAACATCTCCCAAGTCAAACAGTGTAATACGTACTTCAATTTGTTCTTCAGCTCTGTTCTTCAATTCTGTGTTGAAGATGCAAAAAAAGCCCCAAAACTTTTGAGTAGCTTCACTGCTCAACCTTAGAAAGAAAAAGAGAAGAAAGCTCTGGTTCTGGTGGGGAACGGCCAGGTTACTATAAGCAAAAAAAAAGAGTAATTTTCAGTTATATTCTTGCCTGTGAAACATTACAAGTGCAAAATGTAATTACCTTAATGCTATTTTTGATATCATATCAGCAAATTACACTGAGTCCCTACTGTGACACTTACATCAGGGTAAGAATTATCCTGTTGTGAGTGTCGATCCCAGGGGAAAATGAGGCAGCACAAATGGCTGTGATTCTTGAGCAATTAGCTGCTTCCAGGCTGCAGATACTCTTATTTAAAAGATACTCATGGAATGTTTAACCTGTAAACATCTTGAACATTTACCTCCTATTTGTTTTTTCAGTAATTAAGCCTCCAGGGGATCACCCTATGGAACAAGCATTTCTTCCTTATTTTGCCACCCATTTTTCTTTTTAATCATGAGAAAATCCCTTTCTGCTATTAAGATACACACCGTGAAATTTGGAATTGTTTGTAATAACTATGTCTTTCCATTAGTACTAATACCCTAATGCCACGGGAGAACCATGTAATGTGCTGAAGGATTATATAACTTCACGTCGAGCAAAACAGAATTACAAGTTTCAATCACCTTTGGGAGTCAGTTTTTCAGTTTTCAAAGTTCTTTAAGATTTATTGAAGGAATTGATCATTGCAACTTATTTCAGATCTTAAGCCTTTACTCTGGAGCCAGAGGCACTGGCCTGAAAGAGCCAAAGTACAGAGCACTGCCTTAGGCAAAGGCTACCTTAATACATTCTGCAGTGGGCATCGAAAGTACACACAGCTCTTCAAGGAAACTTGTATACACAGCAAGGGGAAAGGGATACAAACTTATGAATGGTACCATTTCAGTATCAAACTATACAATAATCTCTATATCCTTACTTCAAATTTTGAAGTTTAGAAATTTACATTCTGCAATAAAAATTCTGGATGAATGTGTACCTTGAAGTGTTCTGGTTAATCAGCACAGGCAAAAGCCAGCCAGCCCTTTAACAGAAAGTAAAAACATATGAAAATACACTTCATAATCAAAACCATTTTCACTTCTAAGCACAAAAGGAAAAATGAACATTCACAAAAGAATCCAAAAATCTCTCTTTAAGGCATAGGCAATAACTTTTTGTAACATTAATTTATAGACAAAACACAACTTCATAGAAACATCAACTTATAATTAGGTGCTTTTAAAAAAGTAAGTCTTTCTCCTTGTAAAAAAAAAAAAGTCTGGTTCATGACTTAAAAAACACCAGTTCAACATCTCCAAACTTCTGATTTAGGATAGTTCTGCTAACAGCCATCCTTTTAAATTAAAAAAAAATCACAACTGTTATGACACTTTTGTTATTTTAATGTACCACTGAAGCAAGCTGAAAGCATGTGCTTTGGGAAATGTGGAAATGATTGACTTGTTAAATGCTTTACATGCCACATGCAAGACTCACAATATCACCCATGTACATGCCAGCTTATTCTACCATCTTTTACCATGATTTCCTTCCTTCACTTACAGTTGCCACTTTTTTCCTGTTTAGTAACTACTGATTTTTTCTTACATAATTAACTCCTTAGCCAATGCTATGCTCTGTTTGAAAATATCAACAAAAGGATTTTCTTTACAGTAGCTAGAGCCTTGAAATACATTGGCAAATGCAATATGATCTGCTCCACCTGTTGGGAATTTTAAATCCAGGCTTTGGGCTGTTGTTTATAACTACTTTTGTGTCACTGCAGCTGCCACAGAGCTCCATGCTGCTTGTGTAAAGCATGCCATGGAAGGACAAGGCTGCCTTGTAACATATAGGTGAATTTTGTACATACACATGAAACCCATTTGTTTGTTTCTCTTGGCAGCACAAAGGTGTTGTTAAATGAAAAATATTTTAAAACAGCAGAAATACAAAACAATGCACAATTCTGACATGTGTTGAAACATTTCTGCGTTCATTCCTGCACTTGCTAATGGCATCAAACTCTCATGGGTCCTGTATAATACAATAAGGAGGTATGAAGCAGAAAAGATTTTTCTCAATAACAAGACCACCATGTAAACAGGAAGTTTTCACTGCACTTTATTTTTCCACTCAGTATATTAAAGACTTCATATTATTTCTTTCATATTAATTCTGACATCACTGGCAATAAAAATACAGCTTCAAATTCACATTTGGTGATTGGTAGAGTTAACTTAGCCTACACTGGCAGAGGAAAAAGGATGATTAAGTGAAAACTTCCTCATTATAATGCAATCCTTTGAAACAGTGCATACCTGCAAATATCAATAATACTGCCAATTACATTTAATGTACCAAGATTTGTGCAAGGCCATGTTTAATATGCACTTGAGGAGAAAAGGTAATAACAAATGCTTGAGAATTATCCAAACATTAACAGTATAATAAAAAACATGGAAAGCTATGACAAATAGGCATGAGATATGTAGATCTTGCAGTTTAAATTGCCTGAAAAGATCTGCAGTGATGACACGTGTTAACTTCCTCAAATTAGAAAGAAAACAGATCCATCACACGTGCATTTTCTGTATTACCCGGATTGCCAATGCCTCTTTCCTTGTGTGGAACAAGGAGCAGTCAAGTGAGCCTGTTTTGGTCACTAAGGCAATGTTCCTCACATTTAATCTGTGTTAATGAAATTTGTGACAGGGAGATTCACAATTCTGAAAATAAATTCACCAAAACCCCATTAATTTAAAATTCCATTATTCCGGAAACCTATAAAGCAGAAAGGATTAGGATGCGGTAACAAACAGCTGGATTTTAACTGTCAAGATTTTAGAGGGCAATGTCTTCATTTCCTCCATATTAGTGCTAAGTGCTACATGGATTTTTTTCTGGTCTTTCTCTTGCTGCTTGGTATTTCCTTTCTACGTATCATCTCATTGTCTTCTATTACACTCTTCCG
>NW_008236509.1:3217086-3218845 GCF_000691975.1 Corvus brachyrhynchos | reverse complement strand
CTTCCGATATAGAATGTCTATTTTTAGATGAGACCAAAATTAAAATGGGAGAGTGCATTTCGTGTGAATCATCTGTCTAACAATCACCAATGTAAATGTAACAAAGCAGTAGAAGGAAACAATGCCCACATCAGAACTGGTCTCATCATTAATATTTGCTGTGAAAGAGGCTATAGTTTTAAAAGTAAGGAGATACAGGAGACCCACACACATCCTTCTGCAACTCAGCTCGCATGCTCATTTTCTTATCCCTAAAAATGACGAAGACATTACTATTTACAAGAAGTATTTTGGTGCAATTACTCCCCCAGATCAGCCAAACTTTCTCTTTGAAGAAAACACTGATAGATAGAGCTTTTTTTTCCTTTTGGGAACTTCATCATAAATCCAAGTGTAACCACAGTAATTAGTGGTAATGAACCTTGTGTGCTAGGGAAACATTCAAATAAAAATGGGAAAAATCCTGTAAGAAACAGACTTTTGAATATCTCATTATACCCCTTTTTATGATACAGTCTACTTGAAAACAAGATTAGTAATTAATGCTTAAGTAAAACAAGATCAGTAAGTAATGAAAGTATCATTATAATTTCATCACTAAGATATAGATAAAAGAAAACAAAATGCTTTGTAGCAGTCTGCAGTAGGTCTAAAGTAAAACTGAAAATTACCCTGGGTAAATAATGCTTCCTTTGTCCATAGCACATATTCCTAACAAACATAGAGAAGAAAAAACTTTCATGCAAAATACTGAGATGACCTTAAAAACAGCTTTATAATAGATAAAAAGAGAAAAAAGTCATATAAAGCAGTTGCAGTTGAGGGTAATTTAGAAAAGAGGAATATATTTCTATACAAAGCTGAGTATAAATATTTATCAGATGCATAGATGGTCTAAAGATATTAAGAAAAATAATGAAAAATTACTATTTCATTGTCATATACTTCTTGCAAATACATGCTGGGATAATGCTTCAACTATAATAAAACTGCTCATTATCTGGAGATGCAGTAACAGGAGAACAAACATCATTTATACCACTGAGAACAATTCTGTGGAGGCAGTGAAAGACTACAGGAACAGAGATTCCTTTTTGATATTTGTTGTTTATGTAGGTTAATTGAATTGGAATGATTAAAATCATTTAATTAGAAACTGTACAAGGAAGTTTTTTGCAAAAGAATAATGTATATATTTGTTCAAATTCACCATACCCAGGCTGGTAGTGGTACAAAATCATTTTGAGGGCAGAGGGAAAGGAAATCAGCAGAGGATAGTTGTGCTGCTCTGCAGCTGACAACAAGATATTTGATTTAGTGTTTGTCACATGAGCAGAATATTGGATGTACTGCTGAGGATGCACTGCTCTCCAGTTCTCACTGGACATCCTAAAGGGATTCCTCTATTTTCACTACTCCATAGGTACCCACTGTGTGCAGTAGAGCCCACCTCTTAAGTCACACTCCAGGTTGTTAATGGCAGTCTAATGCTAAAACAATACCAGTCTAATTCCTCCAGAAGACAATGAGCATCATTTCTTAAGTAATGTGGATTTTTTTCCCCTGAAAATAAGACTTAAAACCAAGATGTCCATGATAGTAAAAAACCTACTTAGTAACAGTTTCTTCCCCTTAAAGACTAATAGAGGTTCTCTCTTATCCATAGTCATCTTACACAATCATGGGAAAGTATTATTTTCTCTAAGTAATGAGGATAAGAGAAGCAATGTGAAGCAATTCACTTGAGGAGGGCTGGTAG
>NW_008236509.1:3212588-3217046 GCF_000691975.1 Corvus brachyrhynchos | reverse complement strand
TTCCTGGATGCCATTACTGCACTTCTCTCCATAATCTGGTGCTGCCTTTGCTGTAATAATTTCACAGCAGCATTTGTATTAATCATTTGGAAGCTGTAGGATCCAAAGAGCCCGCCAGGCCTGCTACAGCAGTTAATGTGCACACACAGTATCAACGTCAAGAATATCTTACACAACAAAATAGCTTGTTTTTAATTTAAAAAACAACAAAGGGAGAGAAAATAATCCAAAGTGCAAAATGAACAGTGACAAGGCTGACTGAATGTTACTTCCATTCTGTGATAAAATACACAGCACAAAAAATGCTGGGTTTACTACACTAATATAAATTTACTTTAGGAAACTTTGCTAATTTAAAGTTCTTCCCTTTCTCTTTTTTTTTTTTTTTTCTGCAATACAAAGTAATTTTAACTTTATTCTATACAAAACTATAGGATTAAAAACAGTTGCATATTCTGTTTTGTATCAAATAGTGTTTTTCTTGTTTTGTATCAAATAGAATTTTTCTTGTTGCCTGGCAGTGCCATTCTGTTTGCTTTGTTTTCAGGAGATTTCAGTAGAACTTAACTTTTATAATATATTTATATATATATATCTAAAATAATTTGTAAGGTTAGTGTTCATATTCTTTGCAGTTTTTTCAGATACATCAGCATTATTTTCAGTAAGGACCATCACAATGTTTTGCTTTTGGACTCCCACAGGTTCACACTGAAAATTAAAGATAGACTGACACTATGTAAGACGGGTTATACTGGTTTTGGTTGGGGTAGGGTTACTTTTCTTCATAGTAACTGGTGTGAGCTACATTTTGGATTTGTGCTCAAAACAGGGATGTTTCCAGTGCTGCTGAGCTGTGCTTACACACAGAGTCAAGGCTTTTTCTGTCTTCACCCCACCATTGAGGAGGCTGGGGGTACACAACGACTTGGGAGGGGACAGAGCCAGGACAGCTGACCCCAACTGGCCCAAGGGATATCCCAGACCATCTGGTGTCATGCTGAGCATATAAAGCTGGGGGAAGGAAAAACTGGGATGTTTGGAGTGATGGACTCTTCCCAAGTAACATTACGCACGACGGAGCCCTGCTTTCCTGGGGAGGGCTGAGCACCTGCCTGCAATGGAGAGTGAGAAATTAATTCCTTGTCCCACTTTGTTTTGCTTATTAAATGGGCTTTATCACAATCCCTGAGTGTTCTCACTGTAGCTCTTCTGATTTTGTCCCCCATCTTACCTTGAGGGAACAAGTGAGTGGCTGGCCTGGGGCTTGGTTGCTGGCTGGACTTCACATATAAACATTTTTTATACTTGTATATATAAATATATTTTTAGATAATATACAAAAATACGAATATATACAAGCTATATATAATTTTTTATATATAACATAGTAACATTATCTACTGTCAGCAGAACTACAGGTAGCATCTGTGAGCATTCCACAAGAGGAGAATGAAAAAGTGTGAAGGTCCTCCATGACAGCATTGTACAAAGGGAAAACTGCTAACTGTTCTTGTTCACTGAACCCAAAATTAGGCATGGAAGGCTAACAGGAGCATAGCAAACAACAGGTTAATTTTTAAGATTCTAATATTTTTCTGGCAGACAAAAAAAACCCCCAAAAACCAAAACATTCCTACCTGGAAAAATCCCTTACTTCTGCATCAATGACTATGGGGATCCACCCAAAAATAAAGTCTGGGATTTTGGGGCATTGTAGATTTTCATATGCAACACACCAAGCTTGTGAGTGAGAAGAAAAATGCTTCATCTAGGAGGTCTTGCTGTCGTTATTTGCACGGACCTGAAAGAATTCGCATATAATACTAAGGCCACAGCCAGATCCAAGCATTCAAATCTAATCCAAGACTCAGCTCCTGGTTTCTCAGTACCACACACCTTGCTTGGCCAGAACTGGGGGAGGGAAGTGGCCCACAAAAAGCTCCAAGTCTGCCTCTGACACACACTCAGAACCAACTTACTCAGCCATGTAGCTCAGCCCAGAACTGGCAGATATTCTGACCCAAGCTGAGCAGAGTTCACTGAACACGATTCTGCCTGGCACTGTCCGTTGTCAGGCTTCATTCTGCTTTCACCCCTTTCTGGGACATTTAAGAGTTGCAGGGAATTCCCCTCGGCAACAGCTGGGGAGAAGCTCTTCCTCCCAACACCCTGAGGAACAAGGGCCAAATTGGCTATGTTTCACAGCTGAAAAAAGAAACAGCCCTTGGAGCAGATGGCAGGCAGCAAAGAGTGGTGTTGGAAACAATCTTTCAAGGCAATTTAATCCAAAAATCACAATTCCACACAGCTTTCAAGTGAGACCCCAGCTACCTGAAAAACCCTTAATGTCCTAGCAAAAATTTTTCTGACCCTTAAATAAAATAGTGATAAATAAATATATAACATCTAGAATTATTAAAAGCAAAGGTATATCAATACAGATTACTGCCTGCATGCCATCAGCAAAGACACAACAGAAAGAGACAACCCCACACCACCAGTGCATTTTTTCTCTCTATATGGGTATCAAAGGCAGCACCAGGCTGATCTTCAGCAGCAGTATAAAACTTGCAGCAAATAAACTGTTCATTGAGATCACTCTGAGAGAACACATTTTGCTGTAGGACTGGAAGTATCACATCCTCCTTGATGACCAGACTACAATATTGTGTCAAAGAGTATATATAATAATATAACTATAAAAATAGGTACTAAACTGATTTGTTTTGCACCATGATAAATTGGTTTATTCTGAAATTAAAATTCAAGAGGAGAATGGTATTCAAAGACTTTATTGCCCAGTTTTACTCAGCATAGCTCAGATAGCTCATGCTGCTATCTGTTAGATATCATCATCATCAGGGTGCCCCCTTGCCCATTCCGCCAATTAAAATCAACCGAAAAGTACAACATCAAAAAGATTATGTTTTCTTTAAGCTGACCTTTAAAACTGAAGTTTACAATGCCCTGGTAAGAACTTAACATCTTAATTTACATAATTTTCTTCTAAATTACAAGTCATGTTTTATCAGGACAGAGTAAGCCAGAGGACATGAGCATGCTATGACCCAGCAGCAAAACATTCAAAGCCCAGTGGGCCTAAAAGTTCTCACAGACAGGTTATACAATACAGGAAAACACAAAAAAACAAAACCTCATCTGCTATTGAATTACACATGCCCTCTTACCCTCGGGGGTTGCCAATCATCTTCTGTTCTTTCTCAACACTTTAAACGATTACCCAAATAAGATGGAAAATAAAAGTTAACAAGTGTTGAATTGCTAGGATTGTTCAAAACCATCTGGAATGATATGGCAGAACAACTTCTTGAATTAAGAAAGGTTGTTTCCTTCACTTGCTGCATGGAAGAACATATGAACTGAAAGTTGTTGAGTCCACTTCTAGCCCCAGCAGCATCACAGAAAATTAACATCAATCCAGAAGGAACAGAATGATGACAACTGGATTCAAAGTGCTCTGGCTGGAGGAAAGTTTCCCTCAGCATGTGTTAACACCCAGCATCCATCAAATATATTATTGTTCCTTGACAAATGTGTGAAAATACAGAGTGGGGCCCCAGAATAGTCCAAATCTGGAAAGTACCTCATACATTAAAACAAGTTTGTAGACCAGGTTGTAATGGTGGTAGTCAAAGACCTGTATGCAAACATTAGGACATATTTTCAAGGCCAGGTGATAGACTTCAGTAACTTAAAATTATACCTCTGAGGGAAAGTCCTTTTAAAATTCTTAGGCAGAAAATACATGGCTAGTGTCATATCCTCTGTGGGGCTGATTAGTCTCATTTAGAACACCTTTGCACGAAAACAAAATAGAAATGAGAACATGCTTGGCAGCCCTCCCAAAACACATTACACGTTGTGCTAAGAAACATTTTTTCTCCATATGAACCAGCTGATGATGAAAAAAATACACACAGCTATTACAATTTTTACATGTTTGATTCCTGAAGCAGACAAGGTCCTGCTATCATATCATGCATGCTTGGGAAACGTATATTCATCTGTCTTCTTAGCAGAGAAAGAGGTAGGTTTGCTGAGCAAATCCAAGTCAGCTGCTCTAGAGCAAGCTCTGCCAATCAGATTTCTACATTATGCCTTAATTAAATCTGCATGCGATACTCCAGCCCTTTGTTGGACAGCCCTTTATCAACTTAGACACAAAAACTCAAAGAAGGAGATTAAAAAAGATAAAATGTTTAAACTTAATCCTCTCTTTCCTTTTAAACACTATGATTCATTGAAAGAATTTAATATTAAAAAAAACCCACAACAAACTCTTTTACTATTCCCACAGGCTAGAGTTCTCACCAGGATATTATTAAATCATTTCTCTGAAACCACCTAACCCCTGTTAAGTGTTAGGCTCTCACACCTTGACTAACTGCATGCATGAAGCAGCAGGTGACACCTCATGTCCATGCTGAGGCTTGT
>NW_008236509.1:3163338-3212509 GCF_000691975.1 Corvus brachyrhynchos | reverse complement strand
TGGCTTCTGCCAGCCAAAAGCACCAGAGCAGCCACAGATATCCCTGCAAGAACTGTCTTTCAGCATGGGAAAACCAGCAAAGGCACAGTTCTGCACCCAGTGAGCCTTCCAAGGATTATTTAGGTGGCATCTTCAAAATCCTCAAGCTCTTCTGGCAAATGGCTATCACTGGCAACCAAACTCATTTACATTACAAAGCTGCTCTCAAGGGATTACTGAAATCCCCCTGATTTCACTTATTTAATTTGGTAAGCAGATTGTGTTGTTGCAAAGTAGATTTGCAGATCTCTGGATGAACTGTCACTGTGTGCAAAACATGATACTGAATATAGGCTCACAGAACAAGTGAGTTTTTGTAGCTGGGCTGGTGCTGTCAAAGAGATGCACAAAGGAAAAAAATGCTGCAAAATTCTGACCTCATGGTTTGGTTATGGTGGTAGAGCTGCAGAGCACCAAATCCTTGAGCACATAAGTAAAGCATCTGTGTACTTCATCTGTGCCAGTGCTATAGTACTGATTTCAAGAGGCACTACAGTAAGGGGAAAAAAGAAAATCACATTGTATATTAATATTTACACCTACTTTTTAGGTACTTGCATCATGTGCACAGCTACCCTGTTGGATAAAATCCCCACTGCAGATACAATCATATCTGAAGATATTGAAGAAATATAAACACTTAGCTGGTCCACGGCATTAGATCTTTCCTGCAGTCAGTCTAACCTCATCCAGAATTTTAAAGCACGTTTATCAGCCCCCTGAGTGCTCCTGTGAATGCTTTCCATGTAAAAATGTCATTTACCTTTTGTGGTGGTAGCTATAAATGTGAGCTATGAGTCTGAACAGGAAGTAGCATTTGATAGCATGACCAGACCTCTTCCTCTCTTGTCACCAGCCAGCACAAATGTGAGCTGCATTACTGGAGAGGACTGCTCTGCAAAAGGGTTCAGAAGGCAAGAAGTCATCTCTCAGCTTTCACCACAGAGGATGCAATTGCAGTAGCCCAGCATCTGACTTATCTGCCCAGCAGTAGATCCAACAGACCTAGCTGGCACAGATGGGGAAATGTGAAATACATTTAAAAAACACTAGGAAACAGTTTACTGCAGAAAGGTAGAAATATGCCGCAACAGAGACAGTACTTTTCAGCCATGGCCTCGCAAAGGCAGGCTTTGACATTCTCTCAAATACTGTGCTCCTCCACAGCTCTGCACAGATGAGAACATTGAGGAGATCACCTATTTAACCTGTAGCTCAGACAGGAGTAACCCACTCTGCTCATCTTATGAAATCCAAGATAAGAAAATTTCACTCACATACACCAAGGTGCGCAGAAGGTACAATATCAACTCTCTTTTGGAAAGGTAAACAGAAGAACATGATAAATTAATAATGAATTACTACAAAGGCATGTGTTGGGATTTCACACCCTTTTTAACATTTGTAAAATAAGATATACTTATGGGTTCTTATTATACAGCCAAAATGAATTTTGAAAGCAAGCATTATACTTGACCAATACAAGTAACAGGGCTCAAGGACAGTCTACTTATTTTATAATATTATTTTATTTAGTCTGATACATCTTTGAGCCTCTTTCCATCATTCCTCTTCCCTCATAGAGCACTCCTAGTTTTGGAAGAGTGCAGAAACATTTCCTAGGTGCGGAAGGCCAGTACGAAAACAATAATTTTTGTCCTTTATGCTTGCAATGGGCATCTGACTGTGGTAATGTTCACCAGCCTCCCTGTAATAATAACAGGGCAACATGTCGTTCTCTGTTGTTTAAACACAATGTGCAAGCAGTTAAACCAGGCATGGAGAAGGTTTTCAGCCTTTTCACACACTATAAAAAATGAGATTCCCATCAGTGGCAAATTTTTTTAGTGGCCTCACCTCACCTGTCTGTGCCACACAGGAGTGGGGTCACTCGGCTATCCTCTGGCCAACTTGCCACACCTGTAGCCCACTGACAAGGATGTCAGGAGCTTCACCCACCACTGGCACAGCCACATTAAACCTTCCCACGTTGCAACACCTTCTTTCTTCTGCATAGATTATTCCTGTAAAGTACACTACAAAAGCTTTACTTTTTCCAAGAATGTGAAGCACCTGCAATCATGAGTTACAATCTGTGCTGGCCGTGCCAGGATGCCACGTAGCCCTCACTTTCAAGGGTGAAGTAAACAGCTTGAGGAAGAAGAAAGAGCTTTGAGGATTGTGTCATACAAGCATTAATATAATGCTCACATCAGCAGCACTGTGGCTTTTTAATTTAAAGCATGTATTCCTTTGAGAATTACCATTATCTCATTTTTTTGCACTCTACCTATTATACAATTCTTTTCGGAGATCTTAACGTGACTGTCATGGCTTCTGAAAAGCAGCAATCGCAACCCCCAGCCACCACCAGCCCTTTAAAAGGGCCCAGAGGGGAAAGCCAGCACATCAATTGTTACAGCTTTCAACGCGTCTTTTTTTAAAAAGGAAGAGCTAAGTGTTATTTTATATATTTTTTCATGCATAATTTCAGTTATTTCTCAGTAAACATATATCCCTGGGCTCTAGCATTTCATCGCAGAAGTTTAATTGAAAAGGGAGTGGGGGGGAGAGGTTGGCAAGGGGCGGGGAGGGCAGTGCGGGAAGGTGGGAAGGGCGTGGGGAGGCGGGGAAGATGGGAAAGGCGTGGGAAGCTGGGAAGGTGGGAGAGGCGTGGGGAGGTGGGGAAGGCTGGGAAGGTGGGAAGGGGGTGGGGAGGTGGGGAAGGCTGGGAAGGTGGGGAAGGAGTGGGAATTGAGCGCAGCGCCACGGCGCCCCCTGGCGGCGCCCTGGGCGCGCCGTGCGCGGGGCGCGGAGCGGGCGCGGAGGAGGCTCCGGCAAGGAGGGACCGGCGAGGGGGGGAAGCGCCGTCCTCGCTTGATGACTACACAATGAGTAGTGATATATTTTAATTTAAACACCATAAACCTATTGAGTGCTTAATTAACTTTAACCGTCTTCAGTGGAATGAAGCCAATTTGAGGGGGTCAAAAGGAGTTGTTTCAATATCAAACAGTTTTACATAGTCAATCCATTCATTCGGCCTACAGCTACTGATTAACACACAAAATTAACATGTTAGTAAAAATTCATATTCAGGTCTCTGGGGAAATTAAGATGCACATGCACAGAGCATGATTAGCACAACTATTGTTTTCCCCCAACAATATAATTTAATGGGTTTTCAGAATTACAGAAAGAGAGACTGGGTGCTGGTTTGAATTGATTATTTACCACAAAGCTTTGAAATATAGAGAAGACGGAAAACATCCTGAGCCAAGAGGGCAGCGACAGAGGAAAACTGGAGCAGAGCAAGACCCCGCTGCAGAAGGGTATGGCTGGAGCAAGGATGCAGGCGGGCATCAGGCCCTCCCACGTCCCACAGAACCCAATCAGCCTCCCCAAGGACACTTCCCTCTGCCCTTGCCTACTGACGCCTTCCTCTCCTCCTCCCCTCCTTCCCTTTCATGTCCCGATGTTATTTTTCCATTGTGTCATTTGTTTTAGTAAGAGAACAAACAGCTCAAAGCTTCTTCCTATGCAGCAAAATATTGTACTTGCCAATTACTTTTCAGAAATAAGAGGATTAGGAAGGGTGCCAAACAGGCAAAGGAAAGATGAATAAAAGAAATTATGTTTTAAAAATTTACCACTGACAAGCCAAACAAAAGTGACTGCCTGGAGAACCTGGCTGAAGTAGTAACGAAAGAAAATGAGAAACCCTCAATGACTTCAGTAGTTTTTGGATCAGGCCCTCATACATGGCTGTTCCCCCCTACATGGTGTCCCACACATCCTACAGGGCAAATCATCATTTCCAGTACAGAGAGGCACCAGGAGAGTTACCTGTCACATGGGTACACACAGAGGTGCATCACAGGAAGCCTGAAAGCCAACAGCAAAGGAGGAAGGAAGAGAGAAGCAAATGTCTTCTTTCTTGCATCAAAAACTATCCACAGGCCTCTTGTGTTCACCAGGTTTAAAAAACTCCATGTAACAACTTTTAGGGTTCAGATCAACCATTTAGTGTAAAAACAGACCCCTTCTACCTCTTACCTGAATAGTGTGACCAAGGTCTACACAAAGATAGATTAACTGTCAAATTACAAAGGTTTTGTGAGTGGCAAATGATCTCATGGCTTCCTAGGTTTAATGTATTAATTGTTTTATGAAGTCAAGACAGAGAGACAGGGAATTCTCTTATCATACATGCAGGTGGCCATACCTGCAGCTGGTTAGAGATCTCACTACTGCACTTCATCTACTGTGTTTGAGCTACGACACCTCAGCTCCCACAGCAGAGTCTGTGCAGTCTGTGGTGCAAGAGAAGCTACCTGAGGGTACCACTAACACCCACAGTCATGGGAAGAGACTGGAGCTGGAATCAGTGAACTTTATGAGATAACCTGCACAGAACAGGTGCCCAAAAAGACTGTGCAATCTCCATACATGTAAATTTTTCTCAAAACTCAACTGCACAGAGTTGGGTGGTGATGCAACTTTTATGTTAGTTGAGCCTTCAGCAAGAGATTGGTTTAGGTGAGTTCCAGAGATCCCTTCCCACCTGCAGTATTGTATTTCGTACATCAAGCATTCCAGTAGAGTGGTTCCTGATGTGCAGAAGTCAGTAGCCATAGCTCACACTGCACCAGGATATTGTGGAACAATGGCATCTAAACATGGTACAGCCAGCAGCACTTCATTGCCAGCTTGTGGTGAGCTCGGAGTTCAGGAAAAGCCAAGAGCACTGTTGAATACAACCTGGGAACATGCCCCTAAACTCAACATAATAAAATGCTGTCCACTGCCACAGTCCACAAAAATGACAAATTCAGGACTATGATGAACCAGGAATCACTGAATCCTTTTGCAAAGTCTGTTAGAATTAGAATCCTAAATGCCAGAGCAAGAACACAGATATCTGCTTACCTGGTGTTGCAGATGTGTTTGGCAGAGGTAAAAGGAAGCCTAATACAAATAAGCATTGAATTACTTGGGTCAGAATTTTCAGCTTAACCTTAAGAAGACTTACAGCTCTTCTGCCATTTTGGCATCTGGGCACACAATCCTGTGTGCCTCGGTGTCTTTGTACAGGTCAGATTTAAACACTTGGCAGAATCAAATTATTAGGATCACTAACAATGGGTTTGAATCTGTATTTAGG
This sequence comes from Corvus brachyrhynchos, assembly GCF_000691975.1. Classification (NCBI taxonomy): domain Eukaryota; kingdom Metazoa; phylum Chordata; class Aves; order Passeriformes; family Corvidae; genus Corvus; species Corvus brachyrhynchos. The sequence continues at coordinate 3,207,306 of NW_008236509.1, read as the reverse complement.
TGATCACTTTTGGAACAAGGACTAATGAGAACAACGACATACCCCATTCATTCTTGCATATGATTTCTATTCTGCATCTGATATTAGAGTAGTTGTATCTGTAGAAAATTTTAGGGACCAAAAGGTTTTATAGGCATCTGGAGTCTGTAGATCAGAAAACAGCATTAAAGCAAACTACTGGGGGTAGTGGAGCAGGAGAAAATGGGGAGAATTGACTGAATGTCTCATGAGAGCATGGTTAGGAAACTAATATTTGGTTCATCACCAGCTAATTTTTGCAAGAACTACGGTGAAGCACCTTAAAGTTGAAAGCTGAGAGTGATCTTGGACTCAGCCCTTAATCAAACACTAGAAGGACTGCAAGAGAATAAGCACAGTTCAGCAGTGATCATAGTTAAGGTTCACCTCCCTTCAGAATGTGATATGTAGTAGTAATCCACATAATGTTTTAAGGAAGGGAAATTAATCATTTATTGCAAAGATGGAAGTCAGAAACAGCTCATAATGGGAAACTCCAAAGAAATAAAAGTGTATTTAAAGTGGTGGTAGTAAAAAACAATGGGAAAGCAAGACATAAATTTAGGATTGTGATGTTACAGAAAAAATAAGAGGAACCTGCAGGACAGCCAAAGCTAGAGAAGCAGGGAGGATAACTAAATTTCAGAAGACTTCTCACTATTTAGTCTGTTTAACCACCAATACACAACTAGAAAAGGAGAATCAAGAGACTACAGAGACAGAAAAATATTTCTCCTAAGCGGCATTAGCACAATAAGAGTCTTATTTCACAGATACTGGGGGAATGGTCTGCCCAAAGACCTATTCACATACAGTAAAATACTCCAAACCCAGAGACATCTAAGAAAATAATTGATTGTTTTTAGTGAATTTTCATTAAAAATTAGGATCAGACAAGGCTGACAAAGATTTCCAAGAGAAGCGGACAATGTAGTTATTAAAGGAAATTTTGTTTGAATATCCATATACTTTTAAAAGGAATGGGAAAGGCCAAAGGATGATCATACTTAAAACCAGTTTAACAGACAGGTGTTATGGATTGGCCTGGAAATTGTGCATCACAGTCCATTTCACTGGATCTGTCTGAGTCAACAAGACAGACATCTAGATGTGTTCTGTTGATTGAGCAGGGCAAAGCAGCAGAGAGAAGGAGCTGAAAGTCTGACTCTGGCTGAGTCTTCTTTACATCACTATGAAGCCAAATAGTTAGAAACACATCAGCTGTTCTCCCAATGCAGCGTGAAGCTAAACAAGTACAGCATCTGGGAAGAGGAGTGAAAGGCTCCTGTCTTACTCACAGGAATTGTCAAAATTGCCAAACTAAGCACACATGGTTATTACTTAGGCAGTATTGAAGTCTTTTGATCAAAGTGCCGTCTAAGGATCTGCTAATGAAATAATCTAAATTGACTCGAAACACATCAGGATGGGTGTTGAGAGCAGGGAGTACTAAGTTACTGTCAAAACTAAAGTGCTTTTCAGGCCACACCTGGAACTCTGTTGAGTTTTGGTCCCCACTGTATAAAAGAGTTGTGGATGGCTTGGAAAAGGCCATAAAGACAGGGAAGCCTGACATACGAAAAAAGGCTGAGGGAACTGTGTTCAGCCTTGAAAGAAGAAGGCTTAGAGGAGACCTTACCACGATATTCTGGTATTTAAAAGGTGTCTATACTAAGAAGGTGGAGACTCCCTTTCTACAAAAGCTGAGGGGTACTTGGTACAAGTGATCCTGGGGAGATTCCAGTTAGACACAAGAGGAAAGTTTTTCACAATGAGAACGTTCAGCCACTGTAATTATGTCCTCAGGGAAGTGGTAGTTTCCCCAACTTTGGGCACTTTTAAGGTTCCGCTGAACGGGCTGCTGTGCCATCTTGTCTAGACTTTTGCCAAGAAAGGTTCAACTAGGTGATCCTCAAGGTCACCTTCCAACCTGAAGTCCTGAGTAAGGCTCAGTAAACTGTCCAGTAAAAGGTGTCCCATGGGAAGAAGCAAAGTACTTGCTCCAAACCAATTTTGCATTTATTTTTGAATAGTTGGGAAAAAAGTGGGCACATAATGTTGTCTAGATGATAGAGGTCTGTACGTTCAAAAGGGTATAACTTTGGAAAACCTCAGAGTTCCTCTGTGTATCTTTGCAAAGGGCAGTTTAGAAACACAAGGGCATTCAAATTTCGGGGAAAATAGGGCCAGAGCATCCAGTAAATAAACTGCTTACCATTTTAACACTAGATACTAAAAAGTATGAAAATTAATTTCTATGGCTCATGTTCAGGGAATCTAAATGTGTGGACAACATCTTCCCACTGTAGAAGCACTGTAAATAAAAAGCAACCATATGACCAAGAGGAATACCAGTACACATGGCCTTCAGGAAAGCAAGAAATAAAACCACTGCTATTACATCAATTACCTTTTTTCTCTAGCTTTGGCTGCTGCGAATCAAAGGATCCCACAAAATTTTATAGATAGAGATACTTTTCTCATGGAAAGAAATTAGGAAAAACAGGATGATTATCAGCAAAATTCTATAAATTACAGGAGATACACATGCAGCAAGAGAATTGTCCACTGGCCTTTCTCATAATCAGTGAGACAGAAGTCCCAAGGAGAAATCAGAGTGTAACAGCAAAACACACTAGAGTCTAACACACAAGATGTAACAGAACCTCTTGTACAGAAATCAAAAATTTACATTAAAAAATGAAAAAACTATTCAAAAATATGCCTAGAAAACATTAACACTTAGACAATCAAAAGATACTTTTATCACATCCATAGAAGCAAAGAAAAAAAAAAATTTCAATCATGATAGAGCAACAGACCCATTCTGAGAAGCATCTCTCATAAAGAAATTCAGAAAAAAAAAAGTATTTACTTCATTTATGTAAGACTAGTTCCTGTCAAAAAGTAAATGATAAATAATGCTGAAGTAGCCTCAGCAGATATTTAGTTAAACCACATAATTATATTTCATCCTTATAATTTGTTTTTTTCACAACAGAATAAACCATAAGTAGGTGATTCACAGATCAATTCCATGCAAAGGCCAAAATGTATGGTTCCCATCTAAGAATATATGAGAAGATATGCTTTCAGTAACATAAATTATTTAGTCTAGCACAGACTGAGCAACACAAAGTTTGTAAACTCTGTGTGTAGATCCTCAAGCTCATACAATACTGTTAACTGGATATTCACCAATACATAAAATATATATGAGTTTAGGTAATATAACCCTCCACAAGTATGCAAAAAGTTCTGAAGCGTTTTTCACTAACTGGCATAAAATATATTATTAAACCCCCACTGAATTTATTTCAGATCTTATTCTGTCTGGCAGTTGCTTTACTTTAAATAAATAAATGGTGAGGGAAAGAAAAACCCAAACAACCCTGGAGAAACCAAGTACATTAACAACTTGCATCAGTAATTCATCTTGAAGTGCACGAACTCACTTGACATCTACAACTGCAGTGTGTGTTTTCCACCAAAACCACACAGGCACTGACCAGTGGCCTATGACAAGACATAAGGACACACACATTTTACAGAAGTTTACCGCAATATCTTCTAGAAGGCTACATGGCAATCCTTTATTTTATGTATGTGGTGAAAATAGCACTTGATGCACCTGACATTTTTCCATGAATTTTTTCTATTGCACAAGTCATGGTCTCCATTTAAAAGTAGAAGAGCAAAATCATTTCCTATTATGATCTTTTCAAGCAGAATAAGTGAAGACTTATGGCAAGTTCATACCACTTCTAAGATGTTTAACACAAGTATCATAATTGTCACTTAATGGGTCAGGAAACAAAGACAGACTTGTCTCAGAGGTGTTGTCTCTTCTCTATAGATCACACTTATTTTCTTTTCATATTTAGGAAATGTAATTACATCTAATTCAAATTACAAGAGACAATAATTACACAAAGCCATTTTTTCTTTATAGTTAATGCTCTGAATATTTTATTTGCCAAGGCATACAATTTTCCAAAAAGAAAACATTAACTTATGTGGCCCGTATGGAATTTATTTAATTATATGATAATCCAATATGGTTCCCTGCAATTTATTATGTTAATTAGTTAGATTATGTGTGAAACATTTTGTAATGAGCCCATTCATTTTCTTTATATGGCTTTAAAAAAAAAAAAATCTTTCTAATGAACCATTTTTCTGCATTTATAAAAGGTATCTGGGCTTTGTAATTTAAATGATATGTTACAATCTATATCAGTGTAGACTTACTAAAGATTTTGAGAACTATAAACTGTATTTTGTGAGACTTCAATATTCTTACTATAACCAAACACAATAATTGGAGAATATTGTGTATTTGATATTATAACTGAATCCTGTACTACTTTGGCAGTAGGTGCAATATTACTGATTGCAAATGGAGGAGGGAAAAGAAACAAGAAAAAAAGGGAAAGACCTCCAGTAATTCTTCAACCAGGAGGGCAGAAGAGGATTAAAGAAAGCCTTTAATAGTCAGCATGTGCAAATCTCTTTTGGAAATGAGCCAACAAACTAGATCAACATGGATTTTTGCAAGAAAGCAAGTTACTGTTTGTTTCATACAAGTTAACTACAAGTTACTACTACTGTGTGAGCAGAGAAACAGATCATTAAATATAAAAACTCTTCCATGACATCTTCTTAAAAATATGTTTTCTAACAGTCCTGAGGTACTGTCTCTCTTGAAATTTCATTTTATATGTGCAATTTCCCTTTGCTTTCTAAAATGAGGAATGCACTCCACTTCCTTGCCTGAGTTTTCAATAGCAAAGGGTGAGCACCTTTAGGTTTGTGCCAGCACAGCCTTGTGTCAAGGCTGGAAGCGTTTCCAGAACCATGCTAGAACTCATACATTCTTCATTTAGCTGGGAATTTGTGTCTGATTCTTTACTCCCCAAATACACCCTACAGGAAGTGTACCTGATAGAGTACTGTGTGATAAAGCCCTGAAGGGAAGAGGGGCCCTAGAAAGCTGGTTGATCTTCAAGGATCATCTCCTCCAAGTTCAGGAGTCGTGCGTCCCAGCACAGTGGAAGTCAGGCAAAAAGGACAAGAGGCCTGTATGGATGAACAAGGAGCTCCTGAGCAAACTCAAACACGAAAAGGAAGCCTAAAGATGGTGGAAGCAAGGACAGGTAACATGTGAAGAATAAACAGTGATTGTCTGAGCAGCCAGATCAAGTGAGAAAAGCCAAAACCGTGACAGGATTAAATCTGGACAGGAACATCAGGGCAACAAGAAAAGTTTCTGTAGTAAGTTGGTGATAAAAGGAAGACTAGAAGAAATATGGAGCCTCTCCAGAAGGAAATGGGAGAGCCGATTACATGGGACAGGGAGAAGGTTGAGGTTCTCAACAGCTCTTTTGCCTTGGTCTTCACTGGCAAGTGCTCCAAGCCACAATGCCAAGTTGCAGAAGGCAAAGCGGGGACTGGGAGAATGAAGGACCCACCACTGTAGGAGTCAGTCAGGTTTGAGACCATTTGAGGAACCCAAAAGTGCACAAGTCCATGGGCCCTGATGGGCATTCCTCAGGGATCCACATTGGGATCAGCACAGGTAACGTCTTTGTCAGTGACCTGGACAGTGGGATAGAGTGCAACCTCAGCAGGCTTGCTGACAACACCAAGCTGTGTGTGCAGTTGCTGGAGGGAAGGGATGTCATCCAGAGGGGCTCTGACAGGCTGGAGAGGCTCATAAGAACCTCATGAAGTTCAACAGGGCCAAGTGTGAGGTCCTGCACCTGGGTCAGGGCAAACCCAAACACAGGCTGGGTCTTGGACGTATTTCTTTACTGAAGGAAAAACCAGACCTAGAGGCCATGATAGGATTCATCTTTTACAAATTGTACAGATGTCATTAGTCTATAGGTGGTAGCAGGCAGAAATAAAGTTTAAAAAGCCTGCTGCTCAATGGTGATGCTCAACACAGAAAAATCCACAGAGAAATTCAAGTTGAATTAGCCTCTCTCCTTAGATCCTTAATGGTTTTTCCTATGTGCCATCTGAAAATATATTAGTGCTGCAGAATCCTGATGTTGGCCCAAATGTCACCTTTAAGTCAGTTTCCAATTACTATCTTACCATTTATATTCATTTTCCCTAAATGGAGCACTGGTATAGCCCGATAAATAATTCTGCTGTGGTCACATATATTTCAAAAACTTGACAGGCCAGACAGCTGCAGAAGCCCTGTATGTATTTCAGATGACCTAAATTTTTTGGATCAACATATACTGATGTAATAATAATCAGTGGAGACAGAGGAGAAGGCTGTATTCCAAGCAAACTATGCTTGTGTAGATTTCCTCCAACTGTTATTTCAATTCACATTTGCTTCCATGTATCCATATTCCTAAAATGCCTTTATACTTTGTGTGACATCTGTTGACTGTTGCTAACAAACTGAAAAGTATTGTTTATCCCTGTAAGAACAGTGGAAATATGCTGTATGTCAAAGTAAACGTTGTGCAACTAGTAACAGACCTTGCACCTCATGCAAATGCCATGAATTTTGGCTGCACTCGATACTTTGCTGACACTAGAATCACCAAACCTAACAGTAAATCATTAAAAAATACCAATAGAACCCTCAAACCAAAAAAATCCATGAGAAATTTGAGTTGTATTTCATAATATATAAGCAAAATCCAACATAATTTCTCTCCAAGCTTGCAAGCAACTGATTCCTTAATACTGAATTTTGTGTGTCTCCATACTAAGACAGCACAAACCCAGAAAAATCTTTCCAAGGCTGGTTATTTAGATGTCTTCCTCAGTTAAGAAATATTGGAAACATAAAAAAATAAAATAACCAACACAGATGATTTTAAATGTTTACAATCTTTCACCTCAAAATTACTCACCTGCTGGCTTCTGAAAGACTGCACAGTGGAGGAACTCTCCACTGTATGTTCCTTTAGCAGATATCCTTGAAGAGAAATGTCACCATAAATTTGCTAGACTGAGAAGGTATGTAGTAGTCCAACCATGGTTTTGTTGTTGGTTTTTTTTTTTTTTTTCCAAACAGCAATTTTACAGAATAAACATCCTAAATGTTCCTGTATAGCAAGCAGACTGTATTTCATTATCCCTTGGATATAACTGGGGCACTAGCCAGTAAGAGGAGGGAGGAGTGTCTAAATCACCACCATCACTTTCTCAGAGGTCTCCCACAAGGATGCTCCCTAGCAAGTCACAGCTGAGAGCACACCATGGACTAAGAGTTTAGTTCTCAGTACACATTCTTAGAATAGCATTAAAGGCTCTCTGACAGAGAGCCTTTAAAGCACCTTATCTTGCTTTAATGCTCATTAGAGAAGAATTAAGTAGGACTAATACACTCACAATGAAGTTTACATGAATGGTTCAAGAATGCCTGTGTTAAACTCCAGGTTTTTTTTCAGAGAGGAAAGTAGTGACCAAATATAGATCATATAAAACATATTCAGTTCCCACCACTACATACCACAACTTGTACCTCACAACTTCCCTCAACACTTTCTCATGACCTAACAATCAGCAGCTTCTCTGTGGCCTGTACTTTATTTGCTATTTCCCCATCAACACAGTGTGCACCATCAGAGCAGGGAATTAATCTGTGTCACGCTATGACTGGCAGGAGTTGAAACACTCCAGATCAGTTCTGTATAATCCTTGACAAGTCTTTCATGAAAAAAAAACCAAAAAACTCTGTGCACCAAGTCATGAGGTCCCTCAATTCTTAGCTCCAAGCCTTTCAATACTGCAATAGTTTTAATTTAAATGATTGGGGATGAACAAATATTCTTTCCACATGTATTGTACACTTCAACACACGACTGACAGTTTTAAAAACTCATGCATTAAAATAATTCTCTAGCTATGTATTTAAACAATTAAGTCATTATTAATTCAGTAAATACCATAATAGGCTTTTAGAAATTACAAAAGAATCCTTTCCCATGACATACATCGATATGATATTTGTCTAACTAGGTGATCTGCTTATTATTCACCAATTTAATTCTTTCTTGAATTATGTAGCAACAAAATGCACAAAGGAACAAAGTTACCCTCTGTAATTATCTGACAGGATAAGTTTCAAAATCCTGACATGCCAAACTAACTAAAAACACCTTAGTGACACCACAGGACCTCCCAACTCTCTTGGCACCACAGGGTTAATCTCACACATTTAATATCCTACCTCAAACAAGAATAATTGTAGCAAGAACCAAGGTCTTATGGAAGCTTTAGTATGATCGTGCTACTTCTTCAGAACACAACAGTAAAAAAGCCATGCAAATGGAGATGAATGGAGCACAAGTCACCGAGGTAATTAAAAATGTATTTTCCATCTTCTAGTAATTGAATTGTGTACAAGCTGCAAGTTAATGAGGTCATCTACCCTCAAGCACTGACAGGAAAGCAGGAATAATTATCTTTCAATTTTTTCTTATGTAGCAATTAATTTTAACCATTCGCCTCCACCCCACTCCCACTTCCTTCATTCCAGTCAGTCAAAGTCACGGCTAAGCCGAATTGACAAGCAATTGATATGGTGGCGGCACGGAGCCGCCGAGGCGGGCAAGGTAATCAAGGGGCTGCAGCTGTTGAGGGCTAAGCGCTTCCAGGTGAATGTCACCTGAGATTTTGCATTCTGCCACTTGGAGGACTTGGGACACACAGTAATGCCTGACAGCACATCTGGTGCCAGGTGGGCAGGGAGGGGACATCGCTGACTCGGAAGGGAACAGAAGGATGGACAAGGATTGATGAATGGACAAGACTAGAAACAAAAATGTCTTTTTTGTTGTTGTTTTTCTTTCTGGGTTGGGTTTTTGGGTTGTTTTTTTTTTTTTTGGGCTCATCTGCTGTCATTGAGTATTGCAAACTACAGCTGTATTTAAAAACAAAGTGTAATGCCTTGGCTTGTAACTCAAAATGCAAACACCAATTAGACTCCAACCCTTATGATGCCTCCTGTAACTATCTGACATGGACTTTCAGCAACTCTACACTTAAAAGGAACAAAACGTGCCAAATCAAATCTGTGAGAGCAGGACATGAAGAGGAGTTTGGCACTTTGACCTGTGGACCAAGGCCTCTCAAGCTCTGTGCAGATGTCCACATTTATAATTGAGCTGGCAATCTCTGTCCTCCCTTTGGCCTGCACTACCTTTCAACAGCTAAAATGAGCAGTTCTGTTCACAAAAAAGCAGGCAACACCACTAATGGAACAAATGGACTTAACCATTTCACTAAAAGGATCAAGATCAAAGGAAAGAGGCTTAAGCATTTGGTTATTAACACAACTCCTACCTTTCCTCCCTCAGTGAAGACTATTCATGTTGTTAGCACATGCTAAATGCCATGCACACGATGGCCATCTGAGCCCATACCAAAATGACAACATATCCCCATATGTCAGTGCACATCAACTTGTTCCAGCTGCACTCAAGCTAAACTTCTTCGGCAATTACTAATTTTTGGCTCACAGTTTTAGAAAGAAACCCTTTCCCAACAGCAAAAATTCTAACTCAAATATCTTAAATTGTGGATTATGACAACAATCAGGTCTTACTCACCTGCCTGAGCAGAGCAGCAAACCTGCCTGCCAAGGAAAAGTTTTTCACACTTGCAAGGTGTATTAAAATGTCTTTCCTACATGCACTACTACAGCTGGAGAGAAACCCCATAAAAACAGTAGAAATTATTCTGTGTCAGCAGTGGTGTAAAGAGAGAAGAAATCTTTGACTTTTGCCGTGGACTCCAAGTCCACAATCCATCTGCCTCCTCCTAATACACTTACAAGCCAATTCAAGGGGTTGTTCTGAAGTTGATTCTACTCATTTCAGAAGTTTCCAAAAAATGTGTTTCCTTTTAGATGAGCATAATTATCAAAGCAAAGCTCAGTAGAGAAGGTGCCAGAGGTTAGTCCCTGGTGCTTACCTCATTAGAAATGCAAACAATGGTTACTGTGTGGGTGAAACTAGAAAACACCTGGAAAAGTGGTACACATAAAGGTCACCTCAGCTTCAGTATAAAATTAGCATCAGGAATGAAATCAAAGGCAAGCAAATGCCAACATGTACACACTGGAGGGAAAAGGAGTCGTCGCTTTCTTTTGAGCAGATGAAGAATATAACAACATATGACAGTGCAGTAATAGCAGTAATTTCTATATATTTATTTTATCACCTAACTTTTGCAAGAGAGTCTTCTATTCTTCTTCCTATTGATGCTGCTTTTCACAATCTAAAAGCTGTCGAGGCAAATATAAATAGACCAGTAAGTGGAAAATAAGTTTGTTTCTCCTGAAATGAAGATCAATTTTTGCTTTGAGCAGGAGACTTCATGATCTCAATTTCTCATGTCATAGGTAGATGTTTGATGCAACTGTATAGCATATGTATAGAGCAACCGCTTCACAAATATCAGCAAAAGGAGTTCTTCCCACAAAAATTGATGCCTTTTGCATTTTTCTTCAATGCTGAGAAGCACCCAAGAGACTAGAAATTAAATGGGTATCTACTCTGAGAAATCACAAATGAAAACAAGAGCACTGACTCACATTTAATCAACCAGAAATGAATATTCTTGGATAATCACAAAACAAAACCCAAAACGTTTGCTCAAAATTTAAACAACAAATAAATAAACAAACAAACAAGGCCAAAATCAGGACAAAACAAAAATTCAACTTTCCCTCCAAAGTCCCCCTAGTTTAACTAAGAGAAGGTAAGTGCAAACCTGGGACAGTTGTGAATGCTGGTGACAAGTCCAGATGAACAGCAACCAGTTACAGTATTACAGAGGAAAGCACATCCACAAAGCTACTGTTCATCACTCATAATTAAACTCATTTGAAAACACTACACACACGGACATGATGGAAAGACATGAGTTGTACTACAAAGACAAAATCATTCTTAGTGGTTAGTTAAGTGTTGTCAGTCAATCCTAACCATTTCACAGTCAGCTCTCTCTGTAATGGCAGATTAAACTTGGCAGACTTGATGGGGCGTAATAAACTTCATGTAGCTACCATTGCTCCTCTTTTTGCAAACCTAGGGCATGTTCATCCCTTTAGGTTTACTCCAAAAAGCGCAGATTAAACAAGAAGATCAGTTTCCATGTCCTCTGGAGGTTCTGCATTAGAAGGGAAAGTTCAAATACATGTGCACAAAGTGAGGAACTTGCTTGATCCTCTCTCCTGCCTCTGAGGTGCAGAAGGCCAGGGGAGCGAAGCACTGACTCAAACAGTGCCAGGGAGCAAAGAGCAAAGACAAGGCTTCAATAGAAGGTCAGCATTACGTGGCTTCTTTTCTGAACACAGACAAGGTTTCTGGGCCAGATAAATGGTCCCTCCTGGGAAGCATCCTGTCTCACACAGGAAATAGGAGATGCTCCCTCATAAGAGAAGGTAACCTTGACCATTTTCTATGGTTTGTTTTCCTTGCATCTCCCAGCATCCAAAAGTGTTGTCTCAGCATATTTCTAAGGCACAATCCTACTTAATCCTCTCAGTATCTGTTTACAAACCTGTTGCCCATCAATTTGACTACTCCCTCTTTGAACCTGCAGATACTGTGCCTCTGCAACTTTCTGTGGCACTTGATTTTAGAGTTTTGCTACCCACTGTGTTAATACTTTCTCTGCATGCTTGTCTTCTGATTTGTTTAAAATTCTCATATTATGCCAACAAAGAGTTTCTGATCTTCTGTCATGAACAGAGTAGAAACAAGAGGCAGCTACTCCTGAAGCTCAGTATAAATCACAGAAGGATTTCAAAAGGAGAGAGAGAAGAAAGAAAAAAAAAGAATAATTCTTGCCATCAGAAGCAAACACCTTGTCCTAATAGTCAAAGCATTTTAGCTGAAATCCAAGATGATACAATTTCCTTACATTCAGGGATTTTAAATATCCCATATTTACCACAGACTTATTTAGCACTCATGATAAAGTAACTTGAGTTATATGACATGAAAATGACATGACATTAAAAAAAAAAAAGGAGAAAAAAAAACATTTAGAGTAGATTCTAATGAATAGAAGCTAAATTGTAATGATGCAAAAATGGACAGGTTTTTTTATTTTTTTAATACTTAGTATTGTCAAATTTTCTTTTACATATTAATATCAAATCTATTATTTTTATCCTATATATATATGTTATATCTCCATATTAAATTGCTTTGGGGATGTTTCTCTTTTTTGTTACAACTACTTTTCTGCGATACACTTCTATATGAATTTTATATGTCCAATTTCTGTAAATACAAGTCTTCAGATTTGGATTAATCCCCTTTTCTACCACTTTGCAATGTAGATCTGGTGGAGATGGACATATGAATTGTCACCCTTTAGCTCCAAAATAAAAAGCCTTTCTTGAATCAAACCAGGGTTAGCTGCTACTTGGGTTAACCTTTTTAAAAGGGAAGCATCCCTACCTTAACATACATCAGAGTGCATAACAGTGTTACCTGGTTGCCAAAAACCTCTATGATCAGGAGAATTCATGCAGCAAATGCAACTCAAAAAAGCAGGTTAAACAATTTCTCTTTAAAAATTAGAAGCCTAAAATTTACAAGCCATTCTGAAATAAACCACAGCCGGAATACAAAGCAAGAAACATTAAGTGCTTTAGTCTAGAAAAGCACACAGAGTAATGTGATTGGTTTCCTCACAATCAAAAGCTTGTAGCACGTGAATTGAAATCACTGCTTGGATGCTGAAGTATAAAGGAATTCATGTTCCCACCACCTTGCAGCAAGACACATTGCCTCAGACACACTGGAATAACTACACCTCGATACAATTTTGTCTAAATACAACCTGTTCTTTTCAATAATGATCTGCACAGGAAAGCTGATATGATTTAATCCTATAGAAAAGGCATCAACACAAGCTGTCCTAAACACTGACATAAGACAAGTACGAAGTTCAATTTTGCTTAAATTTGATAACCAAAGTGCCACTATGAAAGGTAGAACTTCTCATACACACATCCCAGGCTCTTTTTAAGTGCAACTAAATTTGATATAGCATGTTTTACACCGTGAACTGAGAAAATTGCTCACCATCCCTATTTGTCTGTACCACATTCCTTACAAGATATTCTTCCTATTATTTTGAGAACACTAAAAGAAGTAACCTGACAGAACCTATTCAGTTCATTACCTTCTCTTAGGGGAATATCTAAGAGCCCCAGACCTGCTTACAAATGTGCATCTCTAAATGCCAGACTGTAAAAGAATATGGTCCCAATCCAGAGGCATGTCCAACCTAAGCTTTGAAATTCAACTTGGAGTTTCCATTTACAGTATTTAATTTCTGATAATTATGGGTAACAACTTTTGACTTGAGACAGGTCAAATCACAGAATTGTCAGGGTTGGAAGGGACCTCTGGAGATCATCCAGTCCAACTCACCTGCTAAGGCAAGGCCACCTCAAGTGGGTTACTCAGGTGGATTCTGAATGTCTCCAGACAGGGAAACTCCATGACCTCCCTGCACCACCTGTTCCAGTGCTCTGCCACCCTCCATGTGAAGAAGTTCTTCCTTATGTTGAGGTGGAACTTCTTGTGTTTTAGTTTATGGCCATTGCTCCTCATCCTGTCACTGGGCACCACCAGCAAGAGTCTGGCACCATCCTCTTTTCGCCTGGCTTTGAGATGTTTATATGCATTGATGACATGCACTCTCAGTCTTCTCCAGACTAAGCTGGCCTAGCTCCTGCAGTCTCTCCCCTTAAGAGAAATGCTCCAGACCCCTCACCATCTTTGTAGCCGGGTGGATGGACCCACTGGACCCTCTCCAGCAGCTCCTTGTCTTCCTTGAACTGGGGAGACCAGAATTGAACACAACACTCCAGATGTGGCCTCACTAGGGCTCAGTAGAGGGGGGTGGATCACCTCCCTCGACCTGCTGGACACACTCTTCCCAATGCACCCCAGGATAACATTGGCCCTCCTGACTGCAAGGATGCACTGCTAGCTCGTGGTCAACCTGTCATCCACCAAAACTCACAGGTCCTTCTCAGCAGAGCTGCTCTCCAGCAGGTCAGCCCCCAACCTGTCCTGGTGCTTGGATTAATTCCTCCCCAGGTGCAGGACCCTACACTTGTCCTTGCTGAAACAGGCGTATCAACACAGTTGAAAGGTTAATGCATCTCCTATAAGTGCTTACAGAACATAACTTTTTTTTAATGCTAAAATAGATGATTACAAACTTATGTACTCATGAAAGATTTTAGGCTGCACCATTAAATACTTCTGTTTTTCTAAATATCCCATCTACCCAACTGTTGCTTATCAGTCATCCATTTAATTATTGTACTCTGTTGCTTGATCTGGCTTTGCCACCCTGTGATAAGTTGTGCTCAGGTGTACTGCACACCCTGTTCCAGGCACTATTTTCCCTGCCCTCTCCAACAGTCACATAGGGCATCCACATGAAATATACCTTTACAAGAAATTTCGCACAAATAGGGAAATAATTGATTGTTTCTTTGGAAGAAAAAAAAAAAAAAAAGGCTGAGATCTGAAAAGAACTCTGACCCTATCCAGTAAACAGGATATCAATTTACCACACAAACTCACGCATATCGAGGGTCCGTGGCAGCCCAGACAGGGACTCGGGGAGATCCGGGCATGAAGAAAACTACATGAGGTATAAATCATAGCATTAAGGCTGCCTCCAGGGCAGGGGATCCACTTCAACGATCACAGTGACATTTACTGAAGGTCCTTGACCGTCCTGGGGGTTCTCTGCAGCTGTTTAACTATGAAATCAAGGTTATTCCATAGGATCTTCCTAAGCCTCACAGAACAGGGTGCTGACTGTGCTGGTCCATAATAATATCTTTTTAAGAAAACCCCAATTCATATTCTTTGTTGACAGTAGTATTTCATTTCAAAAGCACCTTCATTTCAAGGCATTTCCATTCACCAGCTGGTTCAATATTAATTTCTCATCCCCTCCTTCTAATCACACATGAAAATTATGAAAATTAGAGGATAGGCAGAAGAGAATAAAGCAAAAATGGAAGATTTCAATGGGTGTTCAGAGAGTAATCTATGAAAACAGCATGAATTTCTTCTCAAAGCAATGGGGAAATTCTGCTACCTCCACACACCATGAATAAAACACTGCATATTAGTTCCAGCTAAGTCAATTCTCTTAAATTGAAAACTCCAATGCAACTAAGTTTCATTAATTTTTTTCATTTTTGTGAAGTTACATTGTTCCTACCTATCCAGAGATTTGATTAGCAGTCACATATGGTCAGTTACAGCCGGCTTAATATTCCCTCAATGATTCTACACACGTCAAGTTACTGTCTCTTGGCAACAATACTGATTTACTTGGATATTTTTTATTTTACTCTTTTCATTGAAAATGTTCTTCCTTCATTCCCACCTCAGAAGTGAAATACTTTATTCCTTAGGTATTGCCTGAGAGGAGAAAAGTGATTTTAATTTCTAATGTATAGGTGCAGATTACTTACTGAGTTAAAAAAACAGAACTTGTATCAGCGGTTGAGATATATGGCTCATCACAAATTATACTTTGCAATTCTGATCAGCAGAAATTATATATTTCATACTTTCATTCTGTTCACATTCAAGTAAGGCATTTAACAATCCAGTATTTAATTGAATAAAAGAAAAAAAGGGTTCTAGAATTTTGAAGAAACATTTTCTGTGATATTTAGAGTATTCAGATGGTTTGCTCCCTTTCCAAAGCATGATTCTGTTGTATGACTGTTAAAAGGTAAACCTTGAATTAGTGTTTACCATTATCTTCAAAAGAGAAGATAAAAACTCAAGGAAATGCTACTGGGCCAGCCCTGCCTCATAGCACATGTTACACTATTGACTGATGGCCTAAGACTAAGAGAAGAAAACAGAATTTAAAATTATCATCTTCCTTATTGAAAATCATATTTTTGATTATAGATGTTTTATGACAAATAACTTAAAGCCCTACTCAGAAAAAATGCATGATGCTTTCAATGCCCAGTCTGCATTTGTGCTGGACTGAACTTCAGCAAAATAGTGCTGCCCTGCAGCACAGCATAGAATGAGTCCAATAAAGACAGACTGCAAGAAGATCAAAGTAGCAAGACATCCTTGCTTTTCTTCTGTTTCCTAGGATGCTTCTCTAGACCTGTGCTTCTTTCATGTCCATGTTTTACAACAGTCATAACAGTCATTTGGCATTTACACCTGGATTAATTAAGCTATAAATACTGCACACACACACCCCCCTTTAATATATCCAGCTAGTTTTGGGATGTTAGCAACTCACAGTATCTATTTCACTAAGAACATTAGGCTATTAAGTGATAAATTATTAATTATCCTTTCAAGTAGAGTTTCTGAAGAGTAATAATGAAAATAAACAAATCCAGATTAAGCAGGTCTCTGCAGATTCTCTGTCCTTTCAAAACAGTTGTCTGTCCTTCTACAGTAGCACCCCTTGGTTCTTCAAAATGGTTACTCAGTTAACAGCTCTGAAATGCTGACTGAGAAGGTCAAGTATCAGAAACAAGTAGCTGATTTGCTTTCTCTCTGCACCTTTTAATCTCTCTAAGGGAATTTCCACTGTAAGTGACAATCACAACTCATCACAGTAGTGGCTTTTCTGACAGAAACACACACCCACAATGAGCTGGTCAATGACCCACTGGATCTGCCAGGACACTTCAACACCAGTTAAAACAGAATGCTTTTTCAGTTCTAGACTAAGTAAAAATTAAACATGAAGCTTTTTCAACTTACTCCTAACAGCTGACCTCAAGGCAGTGAAGCAACTCTTCAAGTTCAAGATCAGCTAAACCCTCACCTTCCTCCAATAATGATGGCTGCACGTGATTGCAAATGTATCTAGAAAAGAATGACCCTGTGACAAATTTGCTAGCTGAGGTGTTGGAGCAGTCTGCCTGCATTCCTACACCTCTCCTCCTGCGCTCTGTAACAACAAAATTCACTATGTGCTAACAAAAATCCCAATCACCTCCATAAATCTTGATCTCCCCTACACTATGCCTTCTCTGACAGGCAACTTTACACCTTTTTCACCTAGAAGGCTTGCACTGTGAATTAAAATGTGACTTCCTTCCTTCCAGTAAAATAGAAAAGGAAATCAAAACTAATCTTCTCCTAGGTCCCTCCCTTCCCCCCCCAGTTTATGTGGCACAGACCAGCCTGCAATAATCAAACCAGAGCCATTTAGTGTATAGTCTAGTCTTGCTGTGACTAATAGGATGATTGGTTGTATAGCTTCTTTATGGTTGTTCATTATATCACCCTTACATAAAGTAATTTAATTTCAGTGGGATAATTAGGGTATTTCTAATCTAACTGATAGTCTGAATGAAATGAGATTCTCAGAGGGAGATTTGTGTACCAGGAGATTGGTGACCTCCGGCCCCAATTTTCACACAATGTATTAAGCTGACAGCCTTACTTCCAAGCCCTGCTGCACTGGCACCTCACCACTTGTGCAGATGTATGTGCTACAGACAGCAGCTCTGAATGAGGCTCTTCCACCCAAAATCCCATTATTAAGGGAAACGGTAATTTTTTATTTGGATTACAGAAAGATGATCCAGGCCATCATTCACTAGTTGAAAATACAGCCCTGTTATTTATCTGCCATGCAAAGCATGCATCTAAATTCTTGATTTTAGACTGTACCTTACAGGGCAGAATTGAAGATATCCTACATTCACTTGATCAACACCTACACTTTTGTAAGTATTAAAAAGAAAATTTTCCTCTTTGTGTTTTCCA
Organism: Corvus brachyrhynchos; assembly: GCF_000691975.1. Lineage (NCBI taxonomy): Eukaryota > Metazoa > Chordata > Aves > Passeriformes > Corvidae > Corvus > Corvus brachyrhynchos. Next base: position 3,189,487 of record NW_008236509.1, on the reverse strand, counting down.
GAAACATATGCAAAAGTTGAAGAAAGCAGCTTCCAACAAATCGAATCAATGCCATATTTTATTTATGAACCAAAACCCTAAGTTTCTCTACATTTTGCTGTAAGCTGTAGCTGTCAAGCAGACCAGACAACCTGGCTGCTTAACAGACAAGATGCTCCATTTCTTCACTGGCACTTTTGTACCAGCTCATTTCTTTCCATGTCTCTGTTCTCTGAAAACTGACCTATTCCTTTCCCACAGTACCATCCTGGCTCAGACCAGTCCAATTCTCTGCAAGCAGCAAAAGCCCTTTTCCTTCAGCTAAGTGTGGACTGAATCCCACTACTGTAACCAAACCCTCTTCATCATACCTGCAGCTTTGTCTCTGCGGTTGCACATTCCTCTGCTGATCCTTGGCTTTACAAAGGACGATACCCTTAAACACCAGAAGCCTTCACCCACAGACCTTTGAAATTATTTCCCTGTGATTAGTAAACCTTTTTAACCTCAACAGCTTAGCCTTTAATCCTAAGAGCTAATAGAAGTAGAAAAGGCCTTACAAACTGAGGAAAACACTTTGCTCTGTCACATAATTTGGTTTTAGTGTTCCAATATTTGATTTAAAGACAGCAAATAAGTTATATGGGCTTTCAGGCTTCTTTGTCCCAGGCTGACATAAACAGCTCAAGCAAGAGACTGAAGACATCACTGAAAGTCTCTTTCCCAGACACAATAACATCCTGTATACAGAGAAGTCAGGGTTCACACTAACTTCAAAAGCATCACAATTTCACCTAAAGCTCTAGTTACACACAAATAATCAACACACACTATCAAATATATATACTGTGTATCTATCAAATATGTAATTTCTGTATCTATGTACACCCATTTAGTACGTGTGTGTATATATGCACAGAAATAAATTAATATTTTTTTCTATTTCAGCATAATAAAGCATAATTTAATGAAAACAAAACCTCAACATTTATGCTTGAGCACAGATGAAAATATATGATCTATAGCATTTATACCTCTACACTTAAATCAATAGAGTTCATACAGGAGTAATTATTTTCAAGAAATTTTTCTGCAATTAGCACCTTTTAAAGTGACCTATGTAATTTTAAAATATCAAAACCCAATGAACTGCTACATATTATAGCTACCTCTGCGTACATCCATATTTTAAACTCCTTGGTGGTGGGTATAAATCCAGCATAAGAGCCCACACCAAGCTTTATTTCACTCAATCTCTCACATTATCATTTTTCAGTAATGTTAATTTGTATTCTGTATTTTTCACCAAGCCTTGCACTTGTAGCTATGTTGGGAATTTGTGGTTGGAAAGTCACCAACCTGAAATACAGTAGTGGCTGTTTTACAGAAGTCATGGTCTTGTCAGGGCCTGTTTAGAGGACTCCTGAGTTCATGGTTCCTTGACCTTACAAAACAAAGAAGCTATTATAGTTTAATGGGCCAATATAGAGGTTTATACAAGAAGAAAAGAGTTACATACTAGAGATGACAAAGGGCTGTTTTCTACTTTTTGCAGATACCAACCTAATTTTAAATATATTTTCAAGAAAAGATAGTGTCAGTCAAAAGTAGCTTTAAAATAATTATATTATTTTATAGCCTCTTCCTCAGATGGCTGCCTTAAAATTTCCCAAATTATTATTCCTGGTCAAAAGAAATGAAAAAATATTAACTCCTTACAACATTTGCAAATAATCTTACATCAAGTGATTGCCCAAAATAAAGAATACTTTCTAAGGTAAATCAATTTTACATTAAATCATAAAAGCTTGGAAGGGAAAAGTGAAAGCAAACACATTATTATTATTATACTGGTGTATTTAAGTTAGTACCAGATTCTGCTCCATTTCTGCATCTGCCATCAAGTCAGTACAACTCAGTATTCATCTGCACTTTGGATGAGTCTTCAGAGATAGAGTATCACTGACTCTCCTTTACAATGTACTCTGACATCTCAGATGAAGAGTTACAGACACATTTCTACTTTAGGGATTTGATTTTCAAAAACTTCAAGTGTTAAGGAGTATATTTAATTTGAGCACTGAATGCTAATTTACACAACATGAAAACTGTGTTTATGGTCAGCTGTGAACCTATTCATTTGCACGGGCTCATCGTTCTACACAAACAGAAACAACTGCTCTGAAGTTCTAGCAAAAATTTCCTCTCCTCCAGCCAATCCTTTCAACAAAACTCTCTTGCCTCAGTTTGCTTCTGTTCTGAACCCTTTCAACCCTGTCAGAACTTAATTTCTTGTGCTTTTAAGAGAAATCAAGACTGAGCAACTCTGTGCTAACCTGAAGATCAGTTATTTCTGTAGAAAGATAAGAGATAAGTAAGAGAGCACCAAGCTACAGTTCATTTCTATTCAATTAGCCTTCTGCTGGACTGACCTGTTTTATGTACAAGTCAAGGTAGGCCTACAAGGATAATCTGAGTTGGAAGAAGGAAAACACAGTTAAATCAATAGCAGAAAATTATCTTTTTTGTGTGTGACTACTCAGTCGTGCCCTGATATCAAACTGAGAAAAAGCACACAAAAACTATCTCCCCTTCAGAAAAAATAGTAATAATATTACAACCCCCTTTATTCTTAGAACAGTTACTAGAGCAACAGATTGCTATGGTATAGCATAGAAAGAGTCAAGGAAAGAGAAGACACCTATAGGACACCTTTCACATATTTCAGCAATATTCAAACCATGCCAGCATTAACAAAGATACCCCTCAATCACAAGAAGCCTTACTAAAGTCCATTTTCAAAAGCTACAACTGCTATGAAGACATTATTAGAAAATAGCTTTATTTCTTACCCATTATATTACTGCCACCTAATAAAATACTTCAGCTAAAAAATCCAGACTGTTTCAGGAAAAGTCTTGAAGAAGCATCACTGTCAGCACTGTTCAGAGGTGGGAGACAAACAGAAGGGAAGGGGAAAAAAAACAACAAAATTTTAGGTAAAAATCACTCTTACTCAAGTGTTATTAATCAAGTAATCTACTGATTTTTTAATTTAGCATTCTACCCCTTTTCCCCCTTGAATTTTTTTTAGGTGCAGGATTTGGATCTTGGCTTTAAGCACTACACAATATTAAAATACTCTGTAAAATTACTTCAGCATTGTTATGAATGAAGTCTCCCAAGAGAACTGCAAATCATACAATTCTTAGTGCAATTTGTTCAGTGCTTAAAACACTCAAGATTCTCCAGGAAGAGGTTATCTATATTGATGTGTTATATAAAACTCATTAATTACCATAACAAACTTTGCCACCACATTTCAGCACAACCCATGTAACTAAATTAAGGGTAATTCTTTAACATTGCAATGAAAGTAAAAGTTTAAAGAAGACAAATATACAGTCCACTAGAAAAATCATACATCGATCATACTTTGTGCTTTATCATGGTCTTGCTATTTTTTCCTGGGAACAGTGATTGCTTAGCTTGTTTCCTCCATTGTCTCCAGTGATTACTGGAATCACATTTCTAGGGTAAACAAGGTGAAAAAACCCCTCTTTCCCATTGTCCCATTTTCTGTCAGAAAGGTTTGAAGCAAAGTAGGCCTCCCAATAAGTTTTCTAATCCAGATAAGCAGGGCTAAGATATCTGACAGCTGTTTCACGCTCTTCATCATCATCTGAAACAATCAGTACGCATTAGAGAGTACTTTTCCCTTTACAAAGGTGATAATTAGATAACAAGCTGAGATTAAAGTAATTACAGTTAGACAGCTGGCAAGGCAGCACAGTCATGTTGAAATATTGTTGATACTTCAGCATCTGGTTCTAATAACAGCACAGGCTAAAAGATTTTACATTAATTACAGAACATAATTTAATATAAACATATTTAATTACAATTGATGAGCGATAAACTGTTCAAGAATGACTTAACCCCTTACACATGTCAAAATGATTGGAACTTCATATATATCTTTCTACTTCCAGAGCAAGCTACAGTCAGTATGAAAGGTTAGGGATCTCCAATTTTAAGAAAGCTCTGTAACTGGAAAGGTGAATTGTTGATACATTTAAAAAATCTAATTTAAAAACAATTTAAACTGCCAGCATACTACAGAATTCAAGACTGGCTCCATTTAGGCAGAATTGCAGCTAAGCCCAAAATTGCTATCTCAAAAATTCCATAGCAATTGCCACCCAAGCCTGAGGCATCTACAGCTCCCTGGTGCCTGTATAGTTTTCCCAAGGATGCTCTCAATTCCTCTGATCTTATCAATGCTAGGCAACACAGAGCCTTTGCTCCTTCCTAAACCACTTTGGATCCAGCTGCAAGGACCTGCTCCAAGAGTGCAAGGGATGCAAGGGCCCTCCTGTGTATTTGAAAAATTCATTGCATGAGACACCAAACTGTTCTAGTAGTGCTGACCCCGGAAGGTAGTGACCCTAATCATTAACTTTCTCCATCACTCTTGCTCTTGTACTCCTCTCTGGTCTGGTCAGCATTGCGGTTTCCTGTATGTACCTAGGCAAAACTATGTGGGGTTGGGGAGGGCCAAACAAGATCACTACAGCTTGAAAAATGACATTGGTGGTAAAGAAGGGTAGAAATGAGACAAGCTAATTCCTCTGACTAATAGGAAGAAAATGAAGATGGTTGCTTAAGCTATTAGAGAACATCGAAGGAGGCCATAAGGATAGTGAAAGACCTTGAGGGGACAACACTTTGTTCACCCTGGAGAAGAGGAGAGTGAGGCAAGACCTCATTGCAGTTACAACTTCCTCATGAGGGGAAGAGGAGGGGCAGGTACTGATCTCTTACTGCTCCTCACTCTCATGACCTGTGACAGGACTTGAGCAAATGGCATGAAGCTGAGTTGGGAGGTTTAGGTTCTTCACCCAGAGGGTGGTTGGGCACTGGAACAGTGAAGTGGTCACAGCACCAAGCCTGTCAGAGTTCAAGAAGTGTTTGGACAACACTCTCAGGCACATGGTGAGATTCTTGGGGTGTCCTGTGCAGGGCCAGGAGTTGGACTCAATGATTTTCATGGGTCCCTTCCAACTCAGCATATTCTATGGTCATGGTCTGGCCATGCAGGTGTATAAAGAAACTGTTGCCTTTGGTCTCCTGCCTGACAGTCCCCTGAGTCAGAGAACTCTTTGTGTCTTATGTCTCTCTTTGCAGGAATATTTTCATGTTTGCATCCAAAAAAGCCAAAGATTGGATCTGATCAACACCAACCTATTCAAAAATAAAAATCTTCTGATATCTGGGAGTTCTTCATTTGAAAGGATCAAAAATAACCCCCCACAGACAAGAGAGGCTGGGTATGCTGTGATCCTGAAGATGCTATGCAATATGAGCAAGAAAAATTGATAAATGTGCACTAAGCATGTTGCAGAACCCATTAAAGTACATATAAGGCCAAACATGTATTAACTTTGGCTTTCATAAAGAAATAAAGTCAGAAAGGTGAAATTAAAATAATATCAAAAGACAGCATACGTTCTCTAATATAATTTGGCCCTTTTTTTATGAAAATGTAACCTTTTTCCCTCCATCTTCAAACAGGCAAGAAAGAAATCAGCCTGCTGCTTTAGGAAAGAAATAGAAAAAGTAGACCTCAAGCAAAACTACAAACACACATAATTCTCTTTCCCAGGCCAACCATCATTACAGTTATTCACACAACACAGGATGTTTTTGTAGCACACCTTACCTAGTACTGGCCCTGGACGTGCGTAGTGCACAGCCTACGCGGTGTTGAGACAGTTCTAGTTAGCATGGATCTTGCAGTATGTTCAGCCAGCTGTGATATTTCTGTTGAGACTGGAAAATCATCTTTTTATGAACCTAGTTCTCCAGTTCTCTCTCAAAATAGAACGGGCATCTAGTATATCACATAAGTATATACAGGGCTATTGAAAAACAAACAAGCAAAGAAATGTAGCAGAGGTCCTATGAGGTGGTCTATTACAAAAAAAAACCCCAAAACCCAAAAAAGCACATTGAAATATTAAACTTTAGAGAATGCCAGGGAGGATGCTCAGGGGTTTTAGTCCCTTGATTAAAAGAATTGTATGTCTCTTGTGGCTACTAGATCAGAAAAGGTAATTAACAGCTTTTGGAAATTGATGAGCAATTTCAATTTTTATTTAAAAGCTTCTATACAAATCTAGCCCTTTATTTCAACTAGCCTCAGATAATGATAACAGATTTCTTCAAAATAATCCCTGTTGATCTCTTTGCTCCAAACTTCTTTAGCAACATATATTACACTTCCCTGGGTAAAGATATATAGAAAAACTGTATCATTTATCTGTGCTGTAAATCAAACAGCTACCTTTGAAGAGATGCTCAAAATAACAAGCCCTTTGGAAAAGTTAGTCTAGGAACTCACTATGCTTCAATAGAATTAATTCAAGAGAAATCATGAAGAGCTTAATTTCCCCCTCACCTCTTCCCTTACTTTCTAATCACTCTTTTTACAGTTGTGGACAAATGAGTCATCCCACAGATATGGCTAAATGATGGATAGTGAGTGCTACCTACTTGAACAGACTTTTCCTATCACAAGCACTGTTTTTCTGTGTTTCTTTTCTTCCAAAAAAAAACCCCTTCATTTTTGTCCTTGTCTGGGATTCCGCAGCATCAGTGATGTCAACAGAACTGTGACAGTAACTTGTTATCCCATCAACACAGTGCATTAAATAATTTTCTTTGCAAGGCCTCCTTTCTGCCCTACAAAAATAAGTTTTGAAAAAATTTTAAACAATTGAAGCTTTCATGAGGTAAAATTAATCCCAGGTAAACTAGAGTTGCACTTCCATTGGTGGAAAGCAACTTAGTGGAGGACAAATATTAAGTGATTATTTTATTATCTCTTCAAAGTTTCAATTTTTAGAACTTTAAACTGAGCAATAACAGAAAACCCAACATGTGTCAAAAGTGATTTCTAGATAACACTTCTACAGAAAGATTAAATATGTGGTCTGAACAAACTGACAACTTCAATGGATGAGTTTTCGGGAACTGCTTTTAGTTACCTTCAGATTCTTGTCATTATGTGAATTTTGATGTTTTTTTTAAATCTGGAAGGTCAAAACCCAATTATGCTGTTGGAGTTACAGCTTCTCTAAGTGTCTACTTACTCTTGTGAACTACCAAAATCAAATTCTACTTTATACACAGAGGAAACAGAATATATGTTGCTGGTACGTAGCAAGGACTTGACCTCATTACCCTGTGCAAGTGCACCAGCCATTCCCCGACAAGTGATAATTTGTTCCTAGCTTGCACAGTTAGCTTCTCTCAGCAAAAACACAAAAGGAAAGGGTAGATCTTTAGCCTAAAGTGACTGATGCAGAATATACAATAACTTCCTTCAGGTTTTCTGATCAATTTTCACTTAGAAGATTATGTAATCTCACGCTTCATCTTGATCCTATAGCAAGTGGAAGCTGTGCTCGAAAAGAGAAAGGTTATCAGGACTGATGCATTATTCCATTTCAGCATTGCCTCTCATCAGTTAGAACCACTGTGGCCTTGCCCCTAACCTCAGGACAGACAAAGCAAAGGGGCTGAAATACAGAGAGAAGTTACAGTCATCTTCAGCTTGTGAAGGGAAACAGACATTAACTGGGGCAGGAGGAGGAAGAGGAGGTGGTGGGGAGAGAAGGGAAAAAGACAGCCACAGGTAACCTTTTTAGAAGAGGTTCTGGTTAAGGACTTAATATTCATTAACAAAAAGAGAAAAAAATAGAAGCAAAAAACTCAATTTACAAGCCAAGATCACTCACCTTAGCTCATCCAAGACCCTGGTCTTCCCAGTAGTTTCAGGGCAGAGAGGCATCTGAGGATGAAAAATCTGCATTGTGCTATTAATTGTGTTGTGCAGAATCACTGAGGTTCTTCAGCAGGCTTGGCTTTCTAAACACAAATATATAAAAAGAAATTGGGTGTGCAGTGGTATTTCATGGTAGGTGATCACATTTTGATAAAGGATGGTGCATGAAAAAAGAATTTGTCATACTATCTAGGTTTTACTTCCTACAAAATTTAATAGCCGTATAATAAAACAGAGGCAATGTTAATCAAGACAAGTTGGCTCAAACAGGCTATGTTTTTCTTTATGTCACCTCCTGGCAGTTAAAAGATGTTGAGAAATCCTCTTGTGGGGTAGGAAAAGGATAAGATAGGAAATCCTCTGTTTTTTAATGTGGGTCTTTGTAGCACATGAGACATAAGTTAATGCTAAGTATGGAAACCAGAACTGCTCCATGACCAAAGTCACTCATCTCAACCTTCATTCCTAAATCTTGTACAAACACGGGCAGGTCTGTCTGCATGGAGTGCCATATGCCCCAGACATCCTTTTAACAATCCATAAACTACCCTGAGTGTTTCTGTAAGAGCTGGATGAAGTTCCACACATAGGATACGATAATTCAAGTGCTTGTGGCCATATCTCAGGAAGATCTATCACATGAAACAATACAACATATTCAAAAGATTTTGCCTTTTTGGGTTGCTTTTAAACCAAGTAAATAATTGAACCTCCTTAAACAGTGTACACAGACATCTGAGATTTAGCAACCGATTTATGTAACATCTAAGAAAGTAACACCACCATCTTCTCACACTTCAAGCTATACTGATGTCAGAACAACCTGAAAAGAAGAACGTTCACCATCAGATGGTTTTAGGTTCTTGCCTCTGACACACCTACTGGCTCACATGCAAAATATTTTTCACCCCTCTCTTCTCACTCCTCCACATGCTTATTGACTTTATTCTGGCGCTGTTCACTCCTGCTCTCATTCTGGCTCAGGAGGGACAATATTTGTTTTGCCATCCATTAGTTCTCATATCTCATGTGTCTAACTCTTGTATATAAAACCCAAAACACAACTATATACACAGAAAAAACGCAGCCAAAGATCTAAGATTTGACCCTATATTCTGTCTTTTGGCTTTTTTGTTTATTAATCCATTTGTGTCTTCTGGTCATTAATATTTTACTTTGTATTCTTCACATACTGCTGTCTCCCATACAACCTCTGCTTCCAGAGAATTTAAGCATATAGTGAAAGCCAGTGTCTCAACTTCCTTCTCCTCCTCTTCTATTAAAAACAGAAAGCCTCATCCAAACAAACACAAACAAACAAAAAAGAAACCTGAGAACCACATCTGCTCCACGAAGCACTCCAGATGCAATGCCTATTGGCCATGCTGCAATTGTTCTGTGCCACTGCTCATGCCTCTGTAGAGGCTGACATGCTTCAGGGCAGAAATTTCTTTGTCTGGCACATCTACCTTTTGTGAATCGAAGTGTACCCTTGCAGGTGAACACAGGGCACTTTGATGCAGGTAAAAAACCAACTAAACAAACAAACACAGACAAAAGCCACACAAACACAAACAAAAACCCCCCAACTCATACAAACCAGGTCATCAGTATAGATGTAAATAAAAGCCTGGGCTCTGGCAAATAAAATTGAAAGCTTCCCCTACACTGGAGAAATTTCAGATAGGCAAAGGCTATTATATTCACTAAATCCAACAAAATTGAGGGATAAGAGGCAATTTACAAGATTTGAGGAGAGAAGAGATTGAGATTAGATCCAAATGTCCCCAAATTTTGAAGGAGTTCAACTCTAGATCAGTACCTTGCACTCCACGGTAACTCCAGTGCATGTAGTTTCCTCATTGGCTTTTTTCCTGTACAGAATGCACAAGTAATCAGGTCAATCTGCAAGAGAGAACTTTCATTTAATTCTTTAGCTTTTAAAACAGATTAGGACTCCAGGTGGGATTTTAAAAGAGGCAATAGTTAAAAATTAGCATATTTACCATAATAATTTTAAAGCAATTTACATCCATCTTACAGGTTACATACACACTAATGTCCATCCATGTGGACACATCACTGCACTAAAGAAAGAAAAACTGCATGTGTCTGAAGAGTAGTAGGCAGCTTTGATAGACAAGTGCTGCAAGGGCAGTGGGGCTACTTAATAAAAAGTAGCTAAAAAGACAAGCTGGTAGAAGCAGTTGGACTGTAGCACTGCGTGCTAGCACAGTTTGATCTTTTTCATTCTGTTAGAGGTAAAAACCACAGCCCTCAAGAACCTAGAAATAGAGGCTGGAAAACAGATCCATGGCTTTGCTTTTTGCCTTCTTGAGAGAACTATGTTCTACTTTTACAAACAGAAATCCAGCAAGAAAAAGGAAGCTGAAAACACGTATTTGTTTTGATAAATTTATTCATAAGCTGAAATAGTACATTTAAAAAATGTTTTATTTAATTTAATGAAAAAGTATTCATCTTTTTCATAGGTGATAATTAATCATTATTCTGTCATAAACAGAAAAGAAAGATGTACTTATGTAGATTTAACTGAACATTGTGTTAATCACACTGCAGTGACTCAAAACACAAAACCAAAGCAGAGAAGTTTCTTATGCTAAGTATTCCTTTTGCCTTAATACAGGAAAATACAGCCTTAATAAGAAAATACAGCCTTAACATTCCTGAAAGCCAACTCACAATCATATAAATAAACCTTCAATTCAGTTTTACCCAATCCATTTTGACTGAGTTTCACAGCCAGACAGAAGCTGATCAACTGTCATGATGACAGATTTAAATAATTTACACTTATGTTGAATACTAAGGCTTAAAAACTTCTCTGCATGTACAATTTCAGGAACTTGGGAGCAATCGTCCAAGTATCCCAGGCTTTAAGTTAGATAAAACTGTCTGTTGTTAAGTATATATCTTAGCAACAGATAAGGCACAGACCTTGAGCTCTACTCAGGCAAAACATCAGAATTGAAGTGGTGAGAAACAGCAGAGAAGGAGGGACACTGCCAGGGTGGGGAGTAGCTAACACATCTGTACATTTGCCCTTTCAGTAGGAAAAACATGCAGTTTACCTTTTCAAAAGAGCAGTAACCACACGTTTACCACCATATACATTGCTTTCTTCAAAGTGGCAGCCAAGACTTCCCACGAAGCAACTAAATCCAAGGCTAAGGATTACCAATCAAGTAAAACCTTCTACATATAACATTTCTACTTAAACATAGTTAACACAGAAAATGTATGGGCTCAGATATACTACTGTAGGCAGTGTGAAGAAAAATAAAGTTTAGTCATAAAGATATTCCAGGTCCTCATACGCAAAGCTTAATTTTTTTTTTTTTTATAAGATGTATTTTCCCACTTTTCTTCAATTACATGAATAGGAATTCTACATACCTTCCATAATGGAAAAGAGGCTGTGAAGGGCTTAAATACTGTACTTAAATGCCTTTGAGTGGGTACACTAGCATGGCTGATCCTATAGAAATCTATAAATTAATTTACAGGCCTTCAAGAGCCCAATAATGGCTCCAATTCAGCAGTCATATGATTAATATCACCAATCCACTCCTAGATTTTATTTCCATCCTATTTAGGGAAAATATACAAGCCAATCTGACCCAGTTCATTCTTGCTTGAAGCCTCCAGAGAATTATGCACAGATCTATGACATGAAAAAAACTAATTTAAAAAGAGATTAACATGCAAATCTGGTTTGAATTATTCACTTTATAGCATTTATATTTTTCAAAAAAAGTTGGGCAACACATAGGCTGTGTTTAGAAAAGGGCCTGTATGTCTGCCTTCGTGCATCTCAGAAACAACTACTGCAACATTTCCCATTTTCTTAAACTGAATGATGTATGAAAATCATACAAAAATTGTGGCAGATGGATTTTTCCCCAAAGGTAATGCCTCATTAAATAAAGGAAACAAGAGAAAAAAGAATTTGGGCTGAAGATCTCATTCTAGAAGTAGAATGGTGGTAGTTTGGCCTGGACACAACCCTAATGACTTCAGCAACTTCACCGTGTCCACTGCAGCCCAGTCACTTAAAGACAGTGGAAGAGACCGGCACTGGGTAGGAAGTATTCATTCAGTCAACATGTGCAATAAAAATGAGCACAAAGCCACAAAAAGAAAGTGGGAAAAGTGATTTTAAAAGAGTCCAAAATCATGGTCTCTATCAACCTAAGTAAGTCTTGGTCTTTCTAAGATAGTCTACTTAGTCTGTATGAGACACTGAATGAATTGTAGTAAAATTAAGGTGCTTGGGGATAAAATATTACAGAATGGATAAAACTATTATCAACTACAGCTGTGTGACTATTCTTTCAAAATTCTTATCCCTCCCCCAATATCTAACAGCAAAATGTCTAATTGAAATAAATAAATAAATAAATACATACATACATACATACATACATACATTTGCTGGGGAACTGTTCTTCACCAATCTGTTGGTTGCCATCACTCTTTCTACATCTTCAGTCCTAAAGATGGTTTTGGACACCAAGACACCCAAATCCGATGTCTACTCCCACCCAAATCAGATAGAAAATCAAGTCTGTGTGTGTGTACGTGTATATATATATATATTTATACCCACACCCCCACGTACCCCCAACGTATATATGTGTGTATATGCATATGTGCATATGCACATACATATGTGGCATATGTGTACATGTCTGTATATGTATACACACAGAAAATTTGCATGAGAGTATAGAGCAAGTAGAATTACCTGACAGGCTGAGGATGACAGTGCTGGATGATATTCTAGACACTGGATATATAAATTAAAATACTAGAAATCAAAAAGGAGCTCACTGATATTTTGTCCGCTATTTCACCACCATTGACACAAATGTAGGAGAGAGCAGTCTCAGCCAACATCAGGCACAGTCCTGTTCTTGTTTTTTCGAGTTCTTTGCTCTCCGGACACTCAAGAGAGTAGCAACTTAACAGTGACTGCCTGGAACAGAACCAGGCAGTGAGAACCAGACTTTTGCTGAGATGGCCTTAACAATTTGAGCAAATGCTGTGTGAGTGTTGGTTGTGGTCTTCTCACTCTATACCTGAAAATCAGCAGCCTATGCGTATTACACCCTGAGAGCACAATACATTTGATTACTGAAACTGCAGAGCCTGACAAGATCCCACAGCTGAGAATGGTGAATCTGACATAAGGATCACAAAATTGATGCCTGTCCCAAACCAGAATGTTTTTCAGAAAAAGTCACCTCCTTTGCTTCCTCAAGGACACAATTAAATCACCCTTCATTATCTGAAACCTAACCAAGTACTGCTCCCCCAAGCTGTGAAAATATAACAGAAGAGATGTTCTCATTGAAACTTAAAACCTAGGCTCAATGGGATAAAGAACCAGGAAAATAAAGATGGCACATAGCCCTAAACAGGCTTTGCCAGATAGAAAGCCACTACTAGCACATATTAGAGCTTGCATGAGTAGCTCAGATCAGGTGAAACTGAACCAAGGCAAGGCTAAGGAAAACATGCTGAGCAGTTCAGATCTACTTTGCTCAAGTGGTCTTGACCAAAGGTGCATCCACAGAGTTGGTTAAACTGGTTAACGACTGAGCTATGCAGTACTACTTTTGACTCAGGATGCCCACACAGTCTTAAGATGTCATTGTCCATAGATGCCACTGCCATTTCCAGTTGGCTAGAGGATCATAAACTAACAATCAGGCATCATGAGTAATTAGGATTGTGTTTGCATTGTACAGGAGCCAAGCTTAGCACACCCAGTACAACCAGTGAAAGGCTTCTCTAGAGCTGATCTGACTGCTCACAGAATATAAGGTAGCTACACAAAACTGGATCAAACCCCATTACTCATCTTCTTTCCAAGTTGTGCATCATACCAAAAGACTGAAGACTAAGTGGCATTTTCTGGAAACAGTCAAACTTCAGATAGTCAAATTTCAAAATCTTTGTATTTTATTTTCTCTGTTAACTTCTAAATATAAGTATCAACATCAATTCAGTAAGACTTGCTGAAGTGAAAGAGAGTAAAGGTTTATTTTAAATCTATTTTGTGGCAGAGATAAAGTGGTAAATTTAGGATGGAATGTTTTCATAGAGACATTGGACTAGTGGAAAGGCAAGGGAGCATTGGGAGTGACCTTATCCTTGAAGCTGTGCTTTGGGAGCCTTGGAGCTGCAGAGCACAGCCTGGCAGTCCACAGAGGACCTGAGGAGGGCTGCATAGCAAGCTGCCAGGAAAAACAGGGAACTCCATGCCTGCCTCAGAGCACAAAGGGACTCGCTACATAGCTGTGAGCAATCCCTAAGGTATTAAATGTCTACCTGTGAGCAATTCCCCAGGTGTTAAATCCTTGTATTGGGCAACCTCGCATGTTTCTGACAGACCAAAGTGGCCTGAAAACAGAACTGAGACTCCAAGAATGAACAGTGCCACACACACAAAAAAAGTGTAGAGTTCTGATAAATGCCACTGCAGGCATGCAAATCCAAATAGATATTAATTATTCATTTTGTTAAGTTTAAGTGTATCTAGTGGAGACACAGCATTGTGAAATTAGGAATGATTAAGAATATAGGTTATTTCCAAAGATATGTCTGCCAATGGCCCACATGTTTTTCCTAAGTGTTTGTGTATATATATTAGCTGCATACATTTCCAAAATGATAATACCTACATTAAAATATTAATCACCTGAATAGACTTAAGCCACATACTCAGTAATTTATCTGCTAGAACAATTATACATCTAATACCTTTATTAGTGTGGTGAAAGGGGTTCCAAGTTAAAGGCTGAAACTCTTTATCTTTTCTGAAATATACAAAGCCAAAATGGAATGGCCTATTAATATTAAAGGACAGCTACTAGTAAAAGTCAGATAGTTCAAAGTTAAGTAGAATGATCTGTTGTCCCTAAGCACTGATACACATATTCCCAGTAACATCTAAGAACCTATCTGTTCTAACCTCCACTGAGCAGTATTGTTGCTAATTGAACATGGAGAGTGGGTTTGTTCCATCAGATGTGTTCATTTCTTCTAAGAACACCCTATGGAATATCAAATGTACTAAATATAGCTGTCAACATTAAAAGCCTGCAACTGGAAAGTGCTATTAAGAAGCTAAGTGTACTTCACTTGGCATTATAAAGCCAAAGCCCTCTTTAAAGATACATCATGTTATTAGAGACTATTCACGTTAATGCAAAAATCATCATTCTTAATATATTTTACAAGACATGTCTAGGGTACTTCCAGGCTCAAGAGTTCCTCAATTTCTCCCATTTACTGGTAATTATATAAATGAATCAATAGTGTTTCAAGGAGGACAAAGAGAGAACTGTAGCAAATCCATACACTCACTTTCCGCTGCACACCGGCTGTTTCCAGGTAAAGCTTCAAAAGCAGAAATGATACAACATCTGTAAATATCTGCCAACTTCTTTCACTATTGTATTTACCATTGCAGTGTCTAGGTAAATAAATTTTCAAAGTATTATAGGTTTTTTAAGAAACACTGAGAGATTCCTGGGAAAGCCTCTGCTCAGTAACTAGTAGAGGGTATTTGCCTTCCTCAATGCAAATACACAGGATTGATGGTGGGAAGGAAATAATGCAGAAATGGAAGCACAAGAGAATCTAGAAATAGCTAAGCCTGAGGAAAAGGCTAAAATCACAAGCATTGTCCCTATGGTATAAGCAAAAGTCTTGATTACTTTCAGAGGATTCTTTGCTTCTACCTCTACAACTCCATCCAAATTAAAGCACTCCAGTGATACTGTTTGAGAGCAAAATTAAACATGTAGCTGGTACTTTGGTCTGTGTCAGAGAAGACTCACAAACGTGGTGGAGGCTTTATTCATTTAAGAATACTGTAGTTAAGCACCCCTAGTAAATGTAATAACGTAGAATACTTCGGGCAAATTATATTCACTTACCACAACTCCTACTACATACCCCTCTGTTGGTCCTAAAACATGCAAGATTCTTTTCAAAGACATGTGATTTCTAGCAACATGTTGTTAAGCACAGCAAACATTTTGTGCATCTCCCTTAACTGACCCTTCCCTTTCGGTTTGTGGAAATTCGTATAATTTCAACCATTTTATTTCTACCCTACATAATGCAATGAGATCACTAGCTTATTCTAAAAGTAACTCAAATTAAACACAAAATGTGCTTCCAGAAAATCCACCCCCTTCAACAACTCTTTAATGAACAACAGGCAATCTTATCTTAGGTAACAGGATAGCTACTCAAATTAGAGAGTAAAATTAGCCCAGGTATAAAACAACATATAGATTGTGGTCAACAGTCTAAATTCAAGTACAGTCCGCACAAACCTGAGAAGTCTCAATTCTAACAAGCCAGATAGATAAATAAGTTACTAGATCACCTATTACAAATCAGTAACAAGAGCCTCTCAGAAAATAATATTTTCCACTCTATTTAAATTGGGTCAGTTTAAAATACCATGAGCGCCAGAGAACACTAATGTCTTTTCTAGAGTTCAGAATACTGTTTGGCAGAGCACTAATAAAAAATTAACTAATTCTGGCCTTTACCATAGTAACAGAAACTTTCATGTTAATAATGTTAGGGTGGTCTAAAAGTGAAAACATACACATAGCAAAACACAGTAAACTGACTGAAGGAAAACTAATTTGTTTCTCTAGATAAAGCCTGTGTAATATTCATGTCTGAAGTTAAACACCAATATTGTTCTTCTAACCAAGACTGATCCAAGAAAATCAAAATCATAATAATAAAGAATCGATGTGAAGGAAAGAACAAGCACTACAAAAGCATAAACTACCATCCAGAGAAGATTTCTCCGTTGTTTACTCTGCAAAGCGCACATTATGAGAGCCAAATCCCACAGGCCTTGTTTTTGTCAAAGTTCCTACCAAGTTCAGAAGCCATTTTGCCTACTTTTTGCTCATCCAGGAACAATAAATGCAATCTTTTTGTGACACACAGCAGAACCCTCTTATGTAGCTCATAGTCTCTTCATGATTGCTAGCTGTCAGAGAGCAGTGACTTTTGTATGGCCGTGATTTTCCCATTGCAAGCACTCGCTGAGGAATAGTCAAACTCTGATTAGATATTACAAAACCTTCTCAGAAGGCTTTCTGAACCACAGCCAGTGGGATTCCCTGCAGCATTAAGGCCAGTCTTGCTCCCACTACGGTCTGTGGGACTTTTGCCAAGGATGTAAGTGGCATTATAACTGGTCTCCAACAGCAGATATTACCCATCACTCTCAAGACTTGATTAAAGACCTACCCACCTGCAAATATATAATAAATAAAGAGCTAATTGCATAATTAATTACAAAGGCTTTTAATCCACAATAGACAACACCATAGGTTTTAGGTAGCCCACATAAAGCAAACTATTCATTAGATCAGTATTTGCTTGATATCAGTTTACAGGGAGATTGCAGAGGGATTCATTCGAAAGACACATATTTTCAAGAACCAGAGAACACAACAGGAAGAAATAAAATGAAGTGAAATCAAAAGAATACCACCACAGCCTAGACCTACAGGCAGAAATAATTTCATACTGTGTACACAGCCTTCCAGCCAAGGTTTTTTTAATCATATATGCCTGATGGGCAGTGATTTTGAATAGTAAGTGCAGTGCTGCTACTAGACTTTTCTTTTTCCAAGGCACCAGGCGGAGATGTAGCAGTGTACACAAGTGGGGTGTAAAGTCAATGGGATAACATTTTCCTAATTATTTTCTGCTTGAGGTTTACATCACATACACAAAATGAGATCAGCCGGGACTTGCCTCTCTAACAAATCACTCAGACTTAAACATTGCTCAGATAAACAAAAGGGGGGGGCAAGGCTGAGAAAAGGCAGAGAAGTGCTTCTTCAGTCACAGTTGCAAGGAACAAAAACCTGGAGGGGGAAAAAAGCTGTTGGACCGCCACCAAATCTCCCCCCACTAGAGACAAGAGCCCATCTGCTGAGCTCTGCAACTTAGCTTTAACTACCATTCAACTCGCGTCTCTGCAGAGATCAATCTACAGAGCTGGCAGATGGACCCCTGCTTCCCTGAGTCGCTGTGTTATTTGTTTAATAAATTTAATTAATATCCATACTGCACTGGATTGCTCCCAGAAAGGGGGCTGCCGCTCTCTCTTTCCCCGATAGCAACATGATGAGTGATTTCCCAGAAAAGACCAGATAACAGTACCCCCAGGCCATTGAAAAATTAAAAGTGCCATGTGCTTACATTACTTCGCATGTATTAATTTTTGCACTGCACTAATTTGTTCTTGAAGCCTATTTTAACTTTATAAAAGTATGGGATTTTGAGAAAGTCATAATTCATTTTGGTTTATATCAGTTACAAAATTAATTGGAAAGGAAAAAAGCATCAAATCTAATTGGATTTCCAAAAATTTTATCTATTTGCAAGAAAGAAACAAATTGTTAATGAGAGAGTCTCCTCAGGCAATATATATTGTCACAGTTTCTGCCAACAAGTTATAGGCATTCAGGGTCATGTTGGACATGCTTTCCTTTAATGCTTAGGAGCACACTTATTTTAACCAATAAAGACATATTCAGCCCACATAAAATAATTATTAAAAGTATGAAGGATGAAAGAAAATAAAACTACTAACAAATTTTTACAGCAAAAAGCACAACAAAACACATGCTATGATATTCCAGCAGCAAGAGGAAGCATAAAATATGCACAAGTGTTGGGAACAAAAATGTTGTCTTCAATATTAGCGTTTTATATTTCCTGCATTTAAAGTTTTTAGTTTTTCATCCTAAAAAATGAAACTGAGTCTTAATCAAGAAAATTATTTCAGTCAAGCCTATTTAACTCCTAAAGTTGTGTTAAATTGATACCTTCTCCTTGGACCCATTTCCTTATTAACTCACCTTATGGCTGGAATATTTCACCCTGGTGCTGATGAGCTCAGCTCCAACAGCAGGTGTCCTAGTGGACAGTCCAGGCTTGCCAAAGTTATCTTCAGCATCTAACCTTTCCTAACACCTTTTTCCAGAAGTAGCTGTGGCAGGAAAGGTTAAGCACACCTAAACACTTGTCTCCACCTCTGGGGAGGGGAGGGTGAGAGGTACCCATCCCTCAGGTCAGCCAGCACACCTGCTCCTGGGACCAACTCTCTGGTCCATTCCATTTGAAGCCAGCCTTATTTATTCAAATAATGAGTTTCAGTATGAGGTCTTTGCTAGTTTAGGTGATTATGAGTGAAGCAGGTTAAGCAACAATAAGACACAATTCTGCACACAAATCAAGAGAGGCATTTAACAGCTTTAGTTAACCACCGCTCTCTCCCCGGTCTCTTTCTGGTAGGCTATCCCCACACATTAACCTTCTCCACCACTGCTGCCATTTCTATAGTGAATGTCTGACTTTACCTTCAGAAAGCAACACAGCCAGAACAGTAGTGACCATGGGTGTTCTGTCACCATCAAAAACAGCAGTGAGAAAAGTCAGGAAATAAGGGCTGGTACACTTCAGTGGTGTCCAAAAAGCAATTGCCTTCTATCTCCAGGGTGACATTCACTTGTTGAGAGAGGATCCAGGAAGGCAGCCCTGCATGGAAGGGGGAACAAGTGAAAATACCCACTAAACCCAGCTGAAGACCCTCTATGAACTCGGGCAATGCATTTGCAGCTCCTAGAGAAGTGGAAGCAGGGCCAGCCTCGGGACACAGAGCTAGGCAGTGTCCCCATCCACAACAAAAAAAGAGGTGTTAGAGAATTAGAGCTGCTCCAAGGGTAAGTTTGGGGAGTTCTTTTCCTTACAGACCTCACTGAGAGTTTCAAAGAGGTGTTTAATACAAAAATAACCTGTACAGCGCAAAAAAGGTTGGCACTAGTATTGATACGGGGTTTTTTTGCAGCGCTGGGCCATCTGACTGAGTTCTGAAAGAAATTAAGTTTCCTCTTGAGTATAACATCTAACCAATCTTTTCTCTCATATCTCTAACTTTGTAAAAAAATTACAAAGTCAAGTGACAAGCAAATGACTGGCTACCAAATATTTACACAGCAGCTTTTATTCATTAACGATCCTGTAGTTTTTATAAAACTATTATTTATCAATCCTGTCCTGCAAGCAGGGAAGCTGAGATAGCAACTTGCCACAGTCACCCCCCTCCTCAAGGTCAGTGGTACAGCCAAGAGCAGAGCCCTTATTCACTCACTCATGCCCTGCAAAAGATCATAGTAAGTAGTTGGAGTCGTGAATATAGTGAAAATCAAAAATAAGGGAGGCTTTTTAATCAGAATCTGCATTTCAGATTTCATTTCAGAGATGGAAAGCAGGAAGTACTGCAGAGCAAGTCATCAATATGGTCTATTCTAGTAATTTCATGAACTTGAAAAACAGGTACTTTGTGTACACAGCATTGCATCGCCCAGAGTAACTGCCACTCTTACACAGGGGCAGGTTTAATACCCCAAGGATTGGAAACCCTCCCTACAGCCACAAAGCAGTCATTGCACACTGTTAGTCAAAATTTCATGCACCACAGCCATGACTAGTGAAAGCCTGTGGAGTGAGGGCACAGTCTGTCCTTTGTACAGAAGACACCAGTGGCTTCTTTGCCAGGAAATGCTGGGAGGCTGCAGCCCCTGTCTATTAAGAGAGACATGCAATGGACTCCCCATTTCCCATAGGCTGTGAATGCCTCATCACTTGTGACTTGACTTCGAAGAGAAGTTTCCAGCTCTGTTTTTCACTGCCTTGGCAACCTCATTTCCTTACTATGATTCAGTTTTGTTTGCCAAAGGGAGGCTGGTCATTTGTTCTCTCATCATACTGAGCTGCCTTGATATGATTAACTTCTTTTTTTTAAGCCTCATTTCTCCCTCCATAACATTTTCTGTAAATTGTTATTTATCATCCTCTGATGAAAGCTGAAATGAAAAATGTACTGAATGATTTTAAATATTTTATTTCCCAAAATAAAATTAGAATAAGTTTTTAAACACTGCAAGGAAAAGGGGAAGAAGAAAACTTTGTATTTGATGGAAAATTCCGATTGTGACCACATGACTGTTCTTTTGGGAGGGGCAGGATCCTTATGGAGAGGGATTTACATTTTTTTGATTTTGTCAATGTGTCCCCGAAAACTATCAACAAATCAGCATTAAGGGTTTACTTGTAAAAAAAAAAAAATCAGAAGTTTCAGATGTCAGAAAAGGAAATTCATTTTAATGCAATATAAAGATCAATATTCTTTAAATGAGAATCATGCAGCTAGATCCAGGACAGATTTCTTGATCCAAATTTTGCCTACATTCGTAGCAGTACTAATTTTCACAACCTACCACATACTCATAATGGTATATGAGTTAATCAGACTACATCTGCCTAAATTTATTTTCAGGTTCTCAATGATATGTTATTAATTGAAAGACTAATTCATCTGACAGCCATTAAAGACACACAATAACATTATTCATATTCCCCTGTGAAGTTATGTGCATATAAAATATTGAAGTAAACACAGAAAAGCAGTCGCCTGTGTAACAGATATACTCTAAAACCCACATGAGCTGCTTATAAGACATTAAGACATAAATCTCTTTAACAGATTTATATGTGACCTTAGGTTTTTTTCCCCCAACAAAAATTCAATGTGCTATTACATCCAGGAGTGCATAGTCCTTTCCAAGTTGTTTTCCTTTGCAAATCTCAAAACACTAAAATGACAAGAAAAGTAGGGTTACTATTAAAAAGGTGGAGCAAATGCTGAAAAGTTAAAGTGTAGCTAATGTGACTCTTCTATATAAAGCAAGCATGCAAGCCTGAAGCCTACCAGAAAACTTACATCAATATGCACTGCATTTTTCCTGTGAAAATTTGCCTTACATGAGCAAATGTAAGGCAGATTTGCTTTACATGAGCTATACAGACTAACAGGGAGGTATTATCCTCTTGGATTGTAATACACAAGCAAAAAGTTATTTGTAAAAGTAAATGGATAACACTCCTAACCTCCCCTCTCTCTTTTTCCAAATCAAACGCGATAATGCAGCTTCTAGAACAATGAGAAAAGTACTTTTCTTTCAGTATACCCATGATGTTATGGTTTTTATGTTTTGTTGCTTAGTGGGCTTCATGTGTGTTTGTTGGCTTTTCAAGTATTTTTCTTTATTTTTACAATTTCCAAGTCAACAGAGGATTTCAAGTTAACTGTAATGTCATTCATCTGTTACTAAAACCTTATCTAAGTTTAATGATAAATTTCAGTCAAGTGAAGAAATGCTATCACTGCTTATCAGTTTACTGTATTAATGTATGTATTAAAAAACCCACTGCATGTCTGATTCCTGGGCAAAGTCAAGAAGATCATAAGAGGAGCTACTGCAAAGGCTCCGGGTCACAATGCACTTTAATAAAGAGAGGCAGAAATTGTGGGTCAGATTAGGGAGAAAACATGCAGCACTTCAGAACACAATCCAGCAGCCCTTTCCTTTGATCTCATTTTGAGCAGATCACCTGGAAGGTGTGTAAGAGCTGCCTCTCCTCAATCACCTGATGCTACCAGCTGCTAGAGGAAGAGGGGGTCCCATCATTACCATCTCTGAGTACATCTTTTATTTAGTTACTATTTTGGACAGCACTGCTAAACAAAGGAGTATTTTCCAAAGGCTCACATAACACTTCCAATCTAAGGTCAATCGCCAATTCAAACAAAATAGCTAGTGGAAGGTCTTGCCAAGAAAAGGAAGCTCTGTCTATCCTCAGGGCAGGGAGGTATCACCAACATGAAAGGTTAGCAAAACATGAGTTTGAGACGGCAACTGAAGCTTCAAGCTGATCTCTCATCACACTATCAAAGATAGAGAATTAACTTCTTTACCTAAAAAAGAAAAATAAAGGAGAGCTTCTAATACCCAGACACTGCAATTACAATATGATAACTGACAAACACAATGGGTATGCTTTGACAAGATGACAAATATATATTGATTGTTGTTTAAAATATCAGCTAGAAATTCTTTAGGTGTATCTTCCAGTGACAAACGGACTTTTAGAGATCAGAAATCATGGCAAAATTGATGAAATTGCTTTGTGTGGAGTCCAGCTGCTTAATTCTACCAAAATCAAAGGAAAACTAGCTAAAATTAAAAGCCTTAAAAGGCTGAAGAGGGTCCTTTGAGGTCATGCTCAAGCACAAGGCATCTAAGGCTGACTTGGAATTCTGTTGCTTGGAGAGCTGCTAAGTGGGCACTTAATTACATGTTCAGAAGGGAACATATTACCTTAACTGCCTCAGTCACATAACAGGGGTGAGGAAACAAGCCAGTAAGAGCAATATTACTTTTCCTAGATGTTGTTGACCCCAGTTCTTTTTAAACTCGGATTCACTCCAAGTTAGACTCACCAATAAAGGGAGGAAAGAAGAGGTGAGAAAGAGAAGAAAAATCAATCCCATGTTCCAAAAGCTCCACACAGAGGCTGTAACTAGAAGTGAATAACCTGGAGCTTCTGAAATAGTCATTGACAGTTAATTTCTAGCACAGATATCAAGGAAAACTTTTGCTGAGGTCCAGTGAGTGGGCATTACACCACCTGGGAGACGAATCATCGTTTGTAGAACTCAAGTGCACTTAATAAGGATGAGCTCATTCTAATAATGCAATCTGACAGGCTGACATTCCCTCTTACTGACTTTTGAGGTCACTCAGTGAATTTCTACATAACTGGGTTTTCTCTTCCATGGTCTACTAATATACTGAACCACAAACTGAATTCTACTACTGAATTACACCAATGGTGCTAAGTGATCAAAAACTGTAGAGGAAGCTTCAGAAAGCACATGTTCCAAGACACAATTCTGTGGGAAAGCATCCTAATTCACAACTTTTATGAAGACAAGGGAGCATCAAAGTGCCCAAACAGAATACAAGATTCCCAAATTCTTTTCTGCCACAACCAGAAAAAGAACCCATGCAGCATTGTTGGTAGGCAAATATGATTCTGTGATATTATTTTGATTCATCCTCCTATCTGCAGATTATTCAAGCAGTTATGCTTCCAGAAGGCCTTCAATTAAACCTATATAACTATGCAAAACTTGTCATCATGATGCCAAGAAAATAATGCCCCACATTTTGGGCCTGAACATGACATCTGAATCTAACTCCAACAGTAGAGCAGCTCAGACATTTGGAAATCCAACTGCATTTCAGCTAAGCCTAAACTTTACTGAAGTATCTAAAAGAAGTTTAAAAATGCTGAGGTGTAACTACAGCTAATTGTTGCATGCCACTGTTGCTGAAAGAAAGAAGTAACGCCTATACTTCAGTGAGTCAATCATGCAATGGAAGGAGAAAATATTCTTTGTGTGTGTAGGGGATGTATATTTTACATGCAGGAGAGAATGTAAACAGAAAGTCTAAAGGCCACCAGAGCTTTTTTTGCAGTTCTGTTGAGCAACTTACCCCACCATGTTTGGTGTGAATTAACACTATTCAAAAAATTTGATTCTAGTGCAAAAGATTTTCAGTCTGGGGCATTTCAGATTGCACAATTTTTGAAGTCAGTGACAAGTCATAATATTCCACATACACTTAAGAGCTCAAAGAGCACCATCACAACCCACTGTGTTAACTACAAAAAAAATTGGTAATTTTATGTAAAGAAACTGATGCTTACAGTGGGTTTATTACAAACATTTTTTTATAAGTCAAGGTTTCTTTGTTCACAGTTCATGCTTGCAAGGACTCCTTCATCAGTTATTTAAGACTACAGCTCAAACAGAAGAAATACTGCAGAAGTAGCAGAACTGCCAATGAATTTCTACGTTGCCAACCAGGTAGTTATTACAGACTGCAAATCAACATGCCTCAACTTACCCTCTGCTGTAGTAAGATGTGTTCAACTGTACATTCAGCCATGCTCCATTCTCCCTATTTATTTCTTTTTAAGAGGGAAACCTTGGTTTTTCTCCATCAGGTCCAGACTGAGTGAATAGTGGCTGTTCTTATGATTCAGAAACATCTATCTGCTCAGAAGTAATTGAGACAGCTATGGTATTTTGTGTAAACCTTTGAAATACCAACATGTGATAGTCTTCAGTCATACAAGGAACTAAAATGAATATTTTCTAGAGGAGGAAGACCCACCACCAACCTCTTCAGCAAATTCCCTGCCTTTCTGCTCTGAGTTTCCTTTCTTTTGGACAATGATATTGTGAAGACTGGAGGCTTGAAGGACTCCACAGCTTTCCCATGGGATATCTGGCCAAACAGTAACCTGAAGCTCAATATGACAACATGAATACTGTTGGTTTAAAAACATAATAATAGAAAGGGGCAGCTAAAACCATAAGAAAACAGAATAAACCTTTTTGCAACAAAGCAGATATCATCACTCTTTTATTATTTGTAAGTGATACAGCATCAGGTAAACTGTTTCACACTGCCCAAAATTAATTTCACACTGAATAACCTGACTAAATGTTTCCTGTCAAAAACTAATTTTTGCAAAAGGCACTATGTGATCTACACCATTTTACTCAAACTTACAATAAAACAATATTATCATTCCTCGAAATGTAAGTTTTCCCATTTGAAGTATTTACAGGTCATTACTGGGTGACCATTAAATACTTTATTTGGCAAGAACAAAGTAGTTGGATATCTTCTAAATGTTGGATGAAAACTAAACAATGGATTCCACTAATCTGAACAGTGACTGGGACAGAGGAGCAAAGTTAGCTTCAAAAAAAAAATCACTCTAAAGTCTCCAGTATTATTGTTTGGCACTCACATCACCATCACCCATATACCATCCATCATCCCATCTCCAGCTCAAAACACTTCCATTCTAGAGAAAAAAACTGTAGTTTTATGCAACAAAGCTATACAAATCTTGTGTGTATTTGATAATATACTGCTATTATCGGGCAATAATTCCCTAAACTTGGACTACAACAAACAGACCAGGAAAAGTAGCACTAACCTTCATAAATTCAGCCTAGTTTTGTACAATCTGATGTTTTCTGAGCACTAAGCTTTTCTATTTGTGGAAGTGCCACAAATAATGAAGTGCATTTACTATTTACTCCAAGTTTCTATTTTCCCTTTAAACCAGAACACTTTCCTGATTTTAGTTGGTGGATATATCCACTTTCATTCAACTGCTGATTCCTTCCTCGAGGTCCCATCTTCCTGACCACACTAGGACCCTGAATATAATTGTATAGGACCTGCTGTGCTCTGTAAGATGAACCAAAAAAAAATATCCCAATGTACATCCCCAACAGGCAAAAAG